>NC_086455.1:56285227-56585227 GCF_028390025.1 Pseudophryne corroboree
TGCCGCCAGCGACGACCGATGCGCGGCCCCGCGGGTCGGCAACGATCGTCGCTGTCGGTAGGGCATGCATGAAGGATGTGGACTGTCGTCCACGACCTTCATGCAGGGCTGGCGGCGGCGTGACGTCACTGAGCGTTATGAGCTGTCATATCGCTCAGTGCGTACAGGCGGCCGCCGACCGGCCGGCCCGGGACGGGGAAACGTTAGACGATGTCGCTCACAGAGCGACATCGTCTAATGTGTATGGGCCTTAAGGCTGCTAATTGTGTCTGTGGAGGGGGTTGTAAAAAAATATTTATAGTTTGATATCATAATATAAAGTTGCAAGGCCAGGCCCACTCTCCCAGGAGCTCGTGCACCTCTGGCAGGTGCATTGAGGTGGTGGGGCACTTCAAATGTCTATACTCAAGGTACTAGTAGGCTTGGAGCTGGCCCTGGTTGTATCTATGTGATTAGAAAGATAACTTGCCCTCAGAAGGATAAGCACGGTCAGTTTTTCTATGTCTGAAAGATCCCAGTCCATTGCAGATATAGAAAAAAACCCAAGTGGAGCAAAGCTGCATTGCATAAACACCTACCATTTTCTAAAACCTACTTCACATCAGGGATTCGTTGAATTGCTGTAAAATTACGGTAGTTTTAAGCCACTTTACCGCAATTCATATGTGACTATTACAAGATGCCTTTTCATTTAAGATTAACTTGTATTTTAGGTTTAGTGGTCTTTTTACGTTGAGTAATTGTATTTGTCTGTATGAAAAATGCTGAACACAACAGTGCTCTCTGAATATTTCCAATTATCCTGTTGCTGGCTGCCATTCTAAACAGTACATTTGATGTTGTCACAAATCAATCATATGCTAGGAGATATTGAATATTCCAGTGTTTGGCCAGTTTCTCATCATCTAAAATGATGTCAAACAATTGTCAGGAGTCTTCCATCTTTGCTGAAAAGCCGACAGTATTTTAACCTACCAAGAACCAATCATATTCCCATGTTCCGTCAAGCTTTCAATCATCGCTATATAGAAGACAAGTTCAAATGCATGTAAATGAGGGCTTAGGAAAACTCTAACAAGAACGAAAACTCAAAGGGTGCACTCAGAAAGGTGGAACGCAAATATCGGTCTGACAACATCTCTGATTTGCTGAAAATTGCATCTTACGGTCCAGATCTTAGACTGAAAACAGTCATTTTCAGTCTACGTGTTCTCTGATGGCACAAAGCCACGCTGCTACGTACTGTCACTATTCTGATGTTTTGCAGCAAATAGTTTAAAAAAAGAAATGGCCAAAAAGTCAGTAATGGAAGTGCTTTTGTATGCAGAAATGATGTGTTATACCTGCTTAATGAATGCAAATTCCTTTTACCGTGTTCTATTCTTGGTTACATTTTGATAGTAAAAAAATAATATATATTTTTTTACAAATTAGAGGACACAATTGTTTTTTGTGTCTTTTTCTGAACACAAGTGTGATCATTTTAGACAGGTCTTTGCTTTCACATTAAAATTGTCCAGTTAGTCTATATAAAACTCTCAGTAGTATTGTGCCATATCTGTCATAGGCCCTCATTCCGAGTTGTTCGCTCGCTAGCTGCTTTTAGCAGCATTGCCAGTGGCGTAACTACTGCCCCCGCAGCCCTCGCGGTGGCTTGGGGGCGAGGGGCTGCGGGGGCGCCGCCACTGATTTAGAGCAGATTGACATGCGGACGAACGTCCGCATGTCAATCTGTTGTCACTAGCCCCCCGCTGTGAAGTAGGGACACGGAGGGCACAGCGTGCGCCTCTCCTGTGTCCCTCTGAGTCTCCGGCGTGTCGGGGGGCGTGTCCTATGAAAAGGGGGCGTGGCTTCGCGGAGGACCCGCGATCGCGGGCCACGCCCCCGTTTCGTCACTGAGGGGGCATGCCCAGCGCTCTGTGAGCTGCTGGCATGCCCTCTCTCCCACTGTCTGCGCTGAATAGACGCTGTGCGCATGCGCACAGCGTCTATTCACTACTGCTCTGCTATGCAGAGCAGTGACTGTAGGAGACTCCCAACTGCCCCCCCCATCGCGGGACACTGCGGGAGGTATGCATATATGGCACTGGGGGGGCACTGAGGGGGCATATATGGAACAGGGGGGGGCACTGAGGGGGCATATATGGCCTGAGGGGGCATATATGGCACTGAGGGGCATTTATGGCACTGAGGGGGCATATATGGCACTGGGGCACTGAGGGGGCATATATGGCACTGGGGGGGCACAGAGGGGTCATATATGGCACTGAGGGGGCATATATGGCACTGCGGGGGGCACTGAGGGCATATATGGCACTGGGGGGCACTGAGGGGGCATAGATGGCACTGGGGGGCACTGAGGGGGCATATATGGCACTGGGGAGGCACTGAGGGGGCATATATGGCACTGAGGGGGCATATATGGCACTGGTGGGGCACTGAGGGGGCATATATGGCACTGGGGGGCACTGAGGGGGCATATATGGCACTGGGGGGTACTGAGGGGGCATATATGGCACTGGGGGGCACTGAGGGGGCATATATGGCACTGGGGAGGCACTGAGGGGGCATATATGGCACTGAGGGGGCATATATGGCACTGTATGTGTACCTGGCACATGGGGGGCTATATGTGGCACTGGGGGCACGTGAGCACCTGGCATTGTGGGGGAATATCTGACACTGGGGGCATATGTGGCACTGAGGGGAGAGGCTATATTTGGCACTGGGGGCATGTGAGTACCTGGCACCGTGGGGGAATATCTGGCACTGAGGACATATGTGGCACTGGGAGCACAGCCCTAGCAACAAGCACTACCCCCTAGCAATGAGCATGACACCCAGTGCATGAACACCGAGTGCATGAAACACCTGGCAACGAGCATGACACCCTGAGCATGAAAACCCCTGGCACCGTGCATGGAACCAAGAGCATGAAACCCCTGGCAACGAGCAGGTAATTTAAAAGTAATTAGAAGCCTTAATGTAGGACTTAATGTGTAATGGGCATTACGGTGTGTGGCATAATGTATCACGGACATTGCGGTGTGTGTCAGAATGTGTCACAGGCATTACGGTGTGTGGCAAACTATATCACGGGCATTGTGGTATGTGGTATAATGTCTCAGGGGCATTGCAGTGTGGCATAGGGTATAACGGGCATTGCGGTATGTGTCACAGGCATTACGGTGTATGGTATACTAGATCACGGGCATTGTGGTATGTGGTATAATGTCTCAGGGTCATTGCAGTGTGTGGCATAATGTATAATGGGCATTGCGGTGTGTGGCATAATGTGTCAGGCATTACGGTGTCTGTATACTATATCACGGGCATTGTGGTATGTGGTATAATGTCTCAGGGTCATTGCAGTGTGGCATAATGTATAACGGGCATTGTGGTGTGTGTCATAATGTATCACAGACATTGCGGTGTGTGGTATACTATATCATGGGCATTGTGGTATGTGGTATAATGTCTCAGGTTCATTGCAGTGTGTGTCATAATGTATCACGGACATTGCGGTGTGTGTCATAATGTATCACGGACATTGCGGTGTGTGGTATACTATATCATGGGCATTGTGGTATGTGCTATAATGTATCAGGGGCATTGCAGTGTGTAGCATAATGTATAACGGGCATTGCGATTCCTGTCATAATGTGTCATAGACATTACGGTGTGTGGCATAATGTGTCGGGGGCATTACGGTGTGTGCATATTGTGTCATGTGCATTATTGTGTGTGGCATAATGTCTGAGGGCCTTTGCAGTATGTGGCATAATGTATACTGGGCATTACTATAAGGAGGAAAAATGACAAATAATGGAAGGGGCATGAATCAGGATTATTTTTCTTTCCTGTGGTGGCTAACGTCTGGGCGTGCAGGTTGCAAAACTTGGGTATAAGGTAGTCCATTCCTGCAATGCCACGCCTCTTTATGCGAAGCCGCGCCCATTTAAACAAAACCACGCCCCTTTTTTAGCGCCGCGCGCCTTCGGCGCGCACATGTTTGTCCCTTTCCTAGTGCCAATTATGGGGGGGGGGGGCGCCGAAGAATTTTTTGGCTTGGGGGAGAAAAATTTCTAGTTACGCCACTGAGCATTGCACATGCTAGGCCGCCGCCCTCTGGGAATGCATCTTAGCTTAGAAGAATAGCGATTTAAAGATTAGCAGAACTGCTACTAAATATTTTCTTGCAGTTTCTGAGTAGCTCCAGACTTACTCCTAGATTGCGATCAGCTCGGTCCGCTTAGTTCCTGGTTTGACGTCACAAACATGCCCTGCGTTCAGCCAGCCACTCCTCCGTTTCTCCAGACACTCCCGCGTTTTTCTCTGACACGCCTGCATTTTTTAGCACACTCCCGGAAAATGCTCAGTTACCACCCAGAAACGCCCCTTTCCTGTCAATCATTTACCGATCACCAGTGCGACTGAAAAGCGCCACACGAACAACAGCAAAACTGCTATGTTTTTAGTTAAATAACTTAGCGCATGCACGCAGCGTGCATGCACATGCGCATTAAGCAACAAATCGCAGCATAGTGAAAATCGGCAACGAGCCAACAACTCGGAATGACCACCATAGTGCGGGGTGGCTGTGTAAATATTGTTTTAGTATTTTTTGATGTTGTGTGACATTGATTGCATGGGATGCGCTGGACTTCCTGTCATTTGAGATATAAGTACAGGTTGAACACAATACATTCAAGTGTAAGATTGTCTATCCTGAGAAACACAGAGTGAGATTACGGCCACAGTCTGTAATCAATATTGAATTTTGTATGGTGCTCAACTTACTCATTTTCTCATCAGTACTATGGGTCTGATTCATGTTTGCAAGTAAAGCAAAAAGCAAGCAACTGGGAAAAACCATTTTGCACTGCAGGTGGGGCAGATGTAACATGCAGAGATTTAGATTTGGGTGGGGTTTGTTCAAACGGATTCAGTATGATGTCCCAGTTGACAGGATGCCAGGGAGGGGGGTAAGACTGTTCCTCCCTCTCCCCTACCCCAGTGGCGGATTGCCCACTAAGCATGTGAAGCACGTGCCTATGGGCGCCACCTGCTGGGAGGGCACGCCAAGCAGGCCCCATTCCTCTGAATCAGATCCTTTGATCCTTAATAGTGAAACAGCAGCAAGAAAGTCAGCTGCTGAGGCACCAATGGCAGCAAGGACCAGCAGTTACCCTGATAGGGGGGGAGGGAGTTGAGGTCGGGGGGCAGGAGTTTGGTGTCTCCACAGCGTGGAATGCCAGGTTTCCTTCCTTATGGCCACTGTTACCTATCTGATCACTATCAATGGCAAGTGACTGTTCCTTCCCACACGCAGCCGCTCAGGGAGTACCATCCAATCCACAGGTGTGTGATACCCCACTAAAAAGACTCACTACAATTGCCACCAGAGACCCGGTAAGACGAGCAGCTTCCTTTCTGTGCGCGCCTGCACACAACACAGCCCTTGTCTCCATTTACTCAGCTGCTTCTGAGCTGTGTCTTCTGGCTGCCGCCAGTGCCTCACTCCACATGAGTGCCGCCTCCCGCTCAGCAAGCTGCTCTCTCTCGGACAAGAGAGCCAGCTCCGCTCTCTTGCAGTCTGCACAGGACTCACCTTAACAGTCGGTGAGTCCTTCTGACTAATCCCTGCCAATTCCCGGATTCTTTCCGCCCGCACCACGAGTGGATATCGGTATTTTCAGCTGAAGTCCTCTGGGTGGGTCTGGGGGTGGAGTGTGTGTGTGTGTGTGTGTGTGGGGGGTGGAAAGCAGAGGGGATGTCACAGGAGTGTCTTACTATCTAGTTCATAGATATGACTATAGCTTGACCCTGCTGCTGTCACTACCCAAGTACACCCCCCACTCCCATTTACCCATAGATGTGACCCTGCTGCTGCTTCTACCACCTAACTAGCACCCATCCCACCCATAGATGTGACCGTGCTGCTATTACCTAACTAGAACCCACCACACCTATAGATTTGACCCTGGCCTAGGCCCTGCTGCTGTTACTACCTAACCACCTTCCTTCCCCACCCACAGATGAGATCCTGGCATAGACCTTATTGCTGCTAATACCAAACTATCCCTCTGGTAACAGGTGATGCTTCTGTTACCCAGCTCCTCCCCTGTTGAAGCCGATCTCTTGTCACTGCAGTAACTGCCGTGTTTTTTTATGTGTCCCGGGTGCAATCAACCCTAGTTATTCCACTGCTAGAGAAACAGAAGTGGGCTGGAGAGACACAAGAGTGACTTTGCAGTTATGCTTCATTGGGGCGTGCGGGCAGCCTGACCCTTAAATCCACCACTGCCTGCCCCCTAACCTTTACCCTCCCTTTCCGCAGCCTAACCCTAACTTCCCCCTTAGTGCCTGACCATAACCCCCCCCCCCACCAGGCTTAAACCTAACCCGCCCTTCTCTGTAGCCTAACCTCTTACCTTCCCCCCCTTAGTACCAAAACCTAACCTCCACCCAGTGGTGCCTAACCCCCCCCCCCCCCCTGCAGCCTAACCCTAACACCCGGGTGGCCCCTAAACCTAAACCCACGGGCCTAACCCGCCTTTTATACTTAGGGTTAGGATGCCGGCTGTCGGGATGCCGGCTGTCGGAATGCCAGCTGCCAGGATTCCAGCATCGTTCTCCTGACCCTGTCGGGATTCTGGCATCGGCATTCTGATGGCTGTCGGGATTCTGGTGCTGACATTCCGAATGCCGGGATCCCGACAGCTGCCATTTTGACAGCATCCCATTCAAATTTAAATCTAAAGAGCAGTGTAAAAAAACAGCTGTCTAACATTTGTGGACTACAGGTTGAGCCGCGCTAATTGTGGCTCCATCTGTGCCGAAGTGTGCCCGCCTGATGCGTACGCACCTCATTCGCTGTAATGGGAGCGTCTCAGTGCACTCCTATAGCGCTGCTAGGCGCCAGATCACCTAGTCAGTCCGGGAGTGCATGTTCGCGATGAAACCACTATAGATGAGTGCGGCTGCATCTGTACATGCAAAAGCAAGAAACAAACCCTATGTACGTATCAGGACTTTGGGGGTCATTATGAGTTGATCACTCGCTAGCAACTTTTTGCAGCGCTGCGATCAGGTTAAATCTCGGCAAAACTGCGCATGCGTATGCACCGCAATGCACAAGCACGTTGTACGGGTACAAAGCGGATTGTTGCTGGGTGATGGATTTAACGAAGAATTCATTTGCACAGCCGATCGCAAGGTGATTGACAGAAAGAGGGCGTTTGTTGGTGTCAACTGACCGTTTTCTGGGAGAGTTTGAAAAAACGCAAGCGTGTCCAAGCGTTTGCAGGGCGGGTATCTGACGTCAATTCCGGGACCAAAAAGACTGAAGTGATCGCAGCGGCTGAGTAAGTCCAGAGCTACTCAGAAACTGCAAAAAACTTTTTTGTGCCGTCGGCTGCAAAAGCATTCGCACACGTGCAAAGCGAAAATACACTCCCCCATAGGCTGCGACTATCTGATCGCAGCGCTGCAAAAAGTTGCTAGCGAGCGATCAACTCGGAATGAAGCCCCTATGCACTATGCATCTATACCTATGAGCGAGGACTTCAAACTGTAGCATAAAGGAGCACGCATGTATACTCTTATCATTTACAGTATTAACATTTTTGTTGAGTCCTTTAAGGTGATTTGGGCAATTTCACAATGATATACATTATATCTTACTATATTGGGCTCTACAATGCATGTACTCTTTTTCTTGTGCTACACAATTACCGAGCAGAGGTAAGGTATTATTTGCCAGATGTCTATATTTAGACTAAGACAATTTAAGGTCTTTTAATAGTGGGAACACCTGAAATAAGTAACTTTAAAATGCTAGAATTTCACAAAATGGAATCAGTTCTTTTTTGCTCTGAAATTAAATTTGGACGTTTGAAAAAGAAATGTCAAAATAGAGATTCATTAGCGGAAGGCAAGTAATTATCATTCAGGACTGTAACTAGGTGTGTGCCGATGGTGCCTTGCCCACAGCGCAAATGCACTGAGAGCGCACCAACTGGCAGCACACCCGCACGGCCGCTATGGCACACACTTACTCCCGCCGGCCAGCATAAAGAAGATTATTCTGCATGAGAAGAGCAGGGGGGGATATTCTCCTCCCCGCCCCTCGCCACCCCTGGCTCCTCCTCAACCTGCAGCAGCCGCCGGGGATGAGAGATCATGGTGTCTGATCCCCGGAGGGAAGCGAGCTACAACTCCCCGCAAAAACAGGTAGCTAGGCTGGCGGATTGGGGGGTGGGGGTGGGATCTGACTGCTGTTTCTGCTGTCTCTCATGATTTCTAAGTCCCTAAAAGTGCCACCTCTGTTGGTCTATATATGTTGGTCCCCTTCGTACTCTGCTGCCATATTGTGTAAAAAGGAGAAAATGCTGCCGTAATGTGTAAAATGGGGGACTCTGCTGCTGTAATGAGTAATAAGGAGACTCTGCCACCATAATGTTTAAAAAGGGGACTCTGCTACCATAATGTGTAATAAGGGGACTCTGCTGCTGTAATGTGTTCTAAGGGGACTCTGCCGCTGTAATGTTTAAAAAGGGGGCTCTGCCGCTGTAATGTTTAAAAAGGGGGTTCTGCTGCCATAACGTGTAATAAGGGGACTATGCTGCTGTAATGTGTAATAAAGGAACACTGCCGCCGTAATGTGTAAAAAGGGGGACTGCCGCCGTAATGTGTAAAAAGGGGGACTGCTGACATAATGTTTAAAAAGGGGACTCTGCCTGTCATAATGTGTAAAAAGGGGGACTCTGCTGCTGTAATGTGCAAAAAAGGTGAATTTGCTGCCGTAATGTGTAAAAAGGGGACTCTGCTGCCGTAATGTATAAAAAGAGGGACTGCTGCCATAATGTGTAAGAATGGGACTCTGCCTGCCGTAATGTGTAAGAATGGGGATCTGCTGCTGTAATGAGTGAAAAGGGGGCTCTGCTGCTATAATGTGTAAAAAGGTGGACTCTACCTGCTATAATGTGTAAAAGGTGGCCCTACCTGGTTTAATGTGTGACAGGGGTCTACCTGGTGTAATGTGTGACATGGGCTCTACCTAGCATAATGTGTAAAAGGGCCTCTTCCTGGTGTAATGTGTGTAAGTAGCGCTACTGTGCGGCGTAATTTGAATAATAGAGACTACTGTGAGGCGTAATTTGAATAATAGAGACTACTGTGCTGTGTAATTTTAATTGGTAATATTTTGTGTCCGCATGAAGCCATGCCCCTATATTTTTTTGCGTGCCTACGGTGCGCACTGGCCCTCTTTTAAATATGGGGGGAGGCGCCGATGCTGTTTCTTGCACACAGCGCTAAAATGTTTAGTTACGCACTGTCATCATCCTATATGTTAGGATGGTTCAAGAACACAGCAAAATGGTTGCCACTGCCAGCCGTCATTAAGCTTTCTGACAGTCATTATAAAGTCAGTAACATTTTTATCCATCTGTAATAGGATAAACAAAGTTTGGGGGAAGGGCTAACATCTCTATCTTGTACGTGTGGCACCATAGTATTGACTGAGACCAGGGAACTCTCTGGGTGTAATTTGGATGTTCTCCACATTATATTATGGGTTTGCTAAAGGTGCTCTGGTTTCCTCAAATATTACTAATATATAAAGTCTAACGTCCCTCTTCCCCTTCAGTCTACACCAGCTGTAGAGCATGGCTCTCCAGTAAGTCACCATGATGGAGGAGATAGAGCACTTACATGGGGAGGCAATCAAGATGACGGCTGCCGGGATCCCGCTGGTCAGGCAAACCTTTGGAAGACACCTATCCCCTTGGAGGTCACAAAGGCATAGCATGCAGTGGGGACAGGAACAAGTAGATGTCACTCGCGTACTATGAGATGGGGTTGCATGGAATTAAGATGGGTATATGTGAGTAGGTGCAGGGACATGAGGGGTTTACAGGTATGTTGAGATTGGGTCAAAGTGAGTATGACAGTAGTGCAGAGACATGAGTTTAGAGATCATGGTAAATTGGAGATTATGGGACATAAGGGGGGTTATAGAGGTGTAGGTCTTGCTTCATTGTGTGATGCTTCAGTTACTCTGCTGCACTCTCTTCATCGAATATAGCTTTGCATTATATCCCAGGGCAATAAAAAATAAACTTACTGTAGTTTAATGTTATAAAGACAGGGCTGAAAAGCACAGAAGGGTGCTACAAATAAAAAGTAACAATTGTCAAAAAAAAGTTACAAGAATCCATATACAAGCTAATAAATCCAAGTTATCAGAAAGTGGAAAGTCCCCATTATGGCACTGTCCATTGTTCAAAGTTACTCCTCCCAAGAGGAGGTGCAGTATAATGCTACAGGGAAACATTTTTAGCAAAGGTGACAAATTGTACAAGAAGGCTATGACCTCCTGTTGTCCTCAGCCAAAACACTTTTCCAACAACATTCCGTGTGAAAAAGTAATAAAATAAATCACAATGTCTTAGATCGAGGCATGAGGGTCATCATACTGCAATCAACTAACGTGTAAACTAACACATGAAAAAATCCCCTTAAGAAGTCAACCCCATTTGTGAGCTGGTACTTGTGGTATTAAAATTGGGAGCTCAGAGTAATGTGAGACATTTGCTGAATACCAGGCAAAAGAGTGCTTAAGGCTGAGTAAGTCAATGGATCACATATTGATTTATAGCTCAAATAACCTGTTATATTTCCTTTCCAGCATCTAATGGCTAACATAACTAACAACGTGTATAGAACATTGATGGTAGAAAGCCAGAATGCAAAAATCACTTTGTAACTGAGAGAAGCAATCGCCTGCTCTGATGGGATGTGTGTCTTTAATTTGATACTACTGATTGAACTCTGTTTCACAGTTACAGAAAAAGCTGAATAAATATCCCTCTAGCAATGCGATCTTTAATGAAAACCCAGATATGATTTACAAGAAGCAGTTCTCGTGTCAAAATAATGCTGAAGTAATAGCTTCCACATCCAGAGGAATAGAAAATAAATAAGATGGCAAATTTTTATCTTCTAAGTCTCAGTAGATACATTTTAAAGGACAGTGAGACCTCAACTATAAGTTAAAGAAACAGAAAACCTTGGGGGTCATTCAAATCTGATCGCTAGGCAGCGATTTTTGCTGTCTTGCTTTCAGATGGTCGCCGCCGACAGGGGGAGTGTATTTTTGCTGTGCAAGTGTGCGATTGCACACTTGCACAGCAAAAAGCTCGTTTTTACACTGAAAAAGCTCGTTCCCGCCTGCGTTTTTCCGGACACTCCCTGAAAATGGTCATTTGCCAAACACAAACGGCCTCTTCCTGTTAATTTTCTTGCTCAATTTGGCTGTTTGGACATCCATGCCAGCTTGCTGCTGCCGCTGCTGGAACCCTGCACCCTTGCATGAATCAAGCACCAGAGAGGATTGTGGAGGGGGCCTTGAAAAAGATATCGCTACATTAACAAGTATATCAGATACATACTGTATGAGCACCTATGTTAGCATCAATTGTATTGGAATAAATTAAGAGTGGATGCCACCAGTTTGAGTGAGACGTACCAAAAAACCTTTCCAGGGGTGGAAATCCTTGTGTGAATGTAAGCGTACATGTAAGCAAGAGTTATTGCATTATCACTAGGGTGATTCCGTATGGCATAACACTCACCTTCCCATATCCTGGTTTAGAGGAATCCTTATACACATTGGGGGTCATTCCGAGTTGTTCGCTCGTTGCCGATTTTCGCAACGGAGCGATTAAGGCAAAAATGCGCATGCGCATGGTACGCAGTGCGCATGCGCTAAGTAATTTAGCACAAAACTTAGTAGATTTACTCACGTCCGTACAAAGAATTTTCATCGTTGAAGTGATCGGAGTGTGATTGACAGGAAGTGGGTGTTTCTGGGCGGAAACTGACCGTTTTCTGGGAGTGTGCGGAAAAACGCAGGCGTGCCAGGATAAAACGCAGGAGTGTCTGGAGAAACGGGTGAGTGTCTGGCCGAACGCAGGGCATGTTTGTGACGTCAAACCTGGAACGAAATGGGCTGAGCTGATCGCAGTGTAGGAGTAAGTCTCGAGCTACTCAGAAACTGCCAAGAATTATTTATTCGCAATTCTGCTACTCTTTCGTTCGCAATTCTGCTAAGCGAAGATACACTCCCAGAGGGCGGCGGCATAGCGTGTGCAATGCTGCTAAAAGCAGCTAGTGAGCGAACAACTACACTTTTTCACCAGGACCCACCGCGGGGGTGCCGCGGATGTGGCCCGAAAGTACTGCGAGTGGGGAAGGGGCGGGTAATGTTTCTCCTGCTTCTCCTCCTGGAAGTAGCTAAGCTGCTGTCCTCCCTTTGGCAGTGGCTCTCCTGGAGACTCGCACAGCAGCCAAGCAGTCAGTCACTATTGTTAGCGCCGGTGTCCTAACGCGCCACAATACAGGGAAGAAGATGCACTCAATAAACTACAGCTCCCGGCAGCCCTTAGTGCTGGAATGCTCCTGTGCTAAGGGCTGCTGGGAGCTGTAGTTTATTTAGTGCGTCTACATGCCTGTAATGTGACACGTTGGGGCACCGGCGCTAACAATAGTGACTGGCTGGTAAAACTGACTGACTCGCTGAATCAATGTAAAATGTTAGAGTGCTGTGCAGTGTCAGTGACACTGCACACCCACTGCACTGTGCAGCATTGTCACCTTTTACATTGATTCAGCGTCCAGATATTACCCTCTGCGATACCACTCTATCCGTTACATTAGCCATCTCGGGACTCTTAGGCCGGCAGCCCGGGCCTCTGTGGATCTGGACGCGGCTGTAGCGGGAAGGCACTTTTGTGAAATCACGGGCAGAGGAGGCTCCGGGGCTCAAAGAATATGCAGCGCAGGGAGGACTATGACAGCTTTCCATTGCGCTGCTTTCATACACATCTATGCCAGTGGCCACAGCAGCTTTTGTTTCCACCTGTGCCGCGGCTAGGTAGTGGGGAGACGGACTGGCAGCAGGAGAAAGCATTTCAGGGAGATTGTGAAATTAACACCTTTAAGCGCGGACATGTACTGCTGAATATGAGAGGCGTGTCATGAAAATGACAGTACATCAAAACGTAAATGAGCCTCAAAGTTAGTATACTGTATACACATATACTGTAAGTGACCATGAGAAACCTTATTTAAAATTAATGTAGCCAGAGGGATCATTGTGCCTTATAACTAGTGATGTGCACCGGAAATTTTTCGGGTTTTGTGTTTTGGTTTTGGATTCGGTTCCGCGGCCGTGTTTTGGATTCGGACGCGTTTTGGCAAAACCTCCCTGAAAATTTTTTGTCGGATTCGGGTGTGTTTTGGATTCGGGTGTTTTTTTACAAAAAACCCTCAAAAACAGCTTAAATCATAGAATTTGGGGGTCATTTTGATCCCATAGTATTATTAACCTCAATAACCATAACTTACACTCATTTTCAGTCTATTCTGAACACTGAACACCTCACAATATTATTTTTAGTCCTAAAATTTGCACCGAGGTCGCTGGATGACTAAGCTAAGCTACCCAAGTGGCCGACACAAACACCTGGCCCATCTAGGAGTGGCACTGCAGTGTCAGACAGGATGGCAGATTAAAAAAATAGTCCCCAAACAGCACATGATGCAAAGAAAAAAAGAGGCGCGATGAGGTAGCTGTGTGACTAAGCTAAGCGACCCAAGTGGCCGACACAAACACCTGGCCCATCTAGGAGTGGCACTGCAGTGTCAGACAGGATGGCACTTCAAAAAATAGTCCCCAAACAGCACATGATGCATAGAAAAATTAAAGAAAAAAGAGGTGCAAGATGGAATTGTCCTTGGGCCCTCCCACCCACCCTTATGTTGTATAAACAGGACATGCACACTTTAACAAACCCATCATTTCAGCGACAGGGTCTGCCACACAACTGTGACTGAAATGACTGGTTGGTTTGGGCCCCCACCAAAAAAGAAGCAATCAATCTCTCCTTGCACAAACTTGCTCTACAGAGGCAAGATGTCCTCCTCATCATCATCCTCCGATTCCGCACCCCTTTCACTGTGTACATCCCCCTCCTCACAGATTATTAATTCGTCCTAACTGGAATCCACCATCTCAGGTCCCTGTGTACTTTCTGGAGGCAATTGCTGGTGAATGTCTCCACGGAGGAATTGATTATAATTCATTTTGATGAACATCATCTTCTCCACATTTTCTGGAAGTAACCTCATACGCCGATTGCTGACAAGGTGAGCGGCTGCACTAAACACTCTTTCGGAGTACACACTGGAGGGGGGGGCAACTTAGGTAAAATAAAGCCAGTTTGTGCAAGGGACTCCAAATTGCCTCTTTTTCCTGCCAGTATATGTACGGACTGTCTGACGTGCCTACTTGGATGCGATCACTCATATAATCCTCCACCATTCTTTCATTGGTGACAGAATCATCTGCAGTGACAGTAGATGACATGTCAGTAATCGTTGACAGGTCCTTCAGTCCAGACCAGATGTCAGCAGTCGCTCCAGACTGCCCTGCATCACCGCCAGCGGGTGGTCTCGGAATTCTTAGCCTTTTCCTCGCACCCCCAGTTGCGGGAGAATGTGAAGGAGGAGCTGTTGACGGGTCACGTTCCGCTTGACTTGACAATTTTCTCACCAGCAGGTCTTTGAACCTCTGCAGACTTGTGTCTGCCGGGAAGAGAGATACAACGTCGGTTTTAAATCTAGGATCAAGCATGGTGGCCAAAATGTAGTGCTCTGATTTCAACAGATTGACCACCCGTGAATCCTGGTTAAGCGAATTAAGGGCTCCATCCACTAGTCCCACATGCCTAGCGGAATCGCTGTGTTTTAGCTCCTCCTTCAATCTCTCCAGCTTCTTCTGCAAAAGACTGATGAGGGGAATGACCTGACTCAGGCTGGCAGTGTCTGAACTGACTTCACGTGTGGCAAGTTCAAAGGGTTGCAGAACCTTGCACAACGTTGAAATCATTCTCCACTGCGCTTGAGTCAGGTGCATTCCCCCTCCTTTGCCTATATCGTAGGTAGCTGTATAGGCTTGAATGGCCTTTTGCTGCTCCTCCATCCTCTGAAGCATATAGAGGGTTGAATTCCACCTTGTTACCACCTCTTGCTTCAGATGATGGCAGGGCAGGTTCAGAAGTGTTTGCTGGTGCTCCAGTCTTCGGTACGCGGTGGCTGAATGCCGAAAGTGGCCCGCAATTCTTCGGGCCACCGACAGCATCTCTTGCACGCCCCTGTTGTTTTTTAAATAATTCTGCACCACCAAATTCAATGTATGTGCAAAACATGGGACGTGCTGGAATTTGCCCAGATGTAATGCACACACAATATTGGTGGCGTTGTCCGATGTCACAAATCCCCAGGAAAGTCCAATTGGGGTAAGCCATTCTGCGATGATCTTCCTCAGTTTCCGTAAGAGGTTGTCAGCTGTGTGCCTTTTTTGGAAAGCGGTGATACAAAGCGTAGCCTGCCTAGGAACGAGTTGGCGTTTGCGAGATGCTGCTACTGGTGCCGCCGCTGCTGTTCTTGCTGCGGGAGGCAATACATCTACCCAGTGGACTGTCACAGTCATATAGTCCTGAGTCTGCCCTGGTCCACTTGTCCACATGTCCGTGGTTAAGTGGACATTGGGTACAACTGCATTTTTTAGGACACTGGTGACTTTTTTTCTGACGTCTGTGTACATTTTCGGTATTGCCTGCCTAGAGAAATGGAACTTAGATGGTATTTGGTACCGGGGACACAGTACCTCAATCAATTCTCTAGTTCCCTGTGAATTAACGGTGGATACCGGAAACACGTTTCTCACCACCCAGGCTGCTAAGGCCTGAGTTATCCGCTTTGCAGCAGGATGACTGCTGTGATATTTCATCTTCCTCGCAAAGGACTGTTGGACAGTCAATTGCTTACTGGAAGTAGTACAAGTGGTCTTCCGACTTTCCCTCTGGGATGACGATCGACTCCCAGCAGCAACAAAAGCAGCGCCAGCAGCAGTAGGCGTTACACTCAAGGATGCATCGGAGGAATTCCAGGCAGGAGAGGACTCGTCAGACTTGCCAGTGATATGGCCTGCAGGACTATTGGCTTTCCTGTCTAAGGAGGAAATTGACACTGAGGGAGTTGGTGGTGTGGTTTGCAGGAGCTTGGTTACAAGAGGAAGGGATTTAGTTGGCAGTGGACTGCTTCCGCTGTCGCCCAAAGTTTTTGAACTTGTCAATGACTTGTGATGAATGCGCTCCAGGTGACGTATAAGGGAGGATGTTCCTAGGTGGTTAACGTCCTTACCCCTACTTATTACAGCTTGACAAAGGCAACACACGACTTGACACCAGTTGTCTGCATTTCTATTGAAATAATTCCTCACCGAAGAGGTGATTTTTTTTCGTATTTTGACCAGGTATGTCAATGGCCATATTCGTCCCATGGACAACAGGTGTCTCCCCGGGTGCCTGACTTAAACAAACCACCTCACCATCAGAATCCTCCTTGTCAATTTCCTCCCCAGCGCCAGCAACACCCATATCCTCATCCTGGTGTACTTCAACAGTGACATCTTCAATTTGACTATCAGGAACTGGGCTGCGGGTGCTACTTCCAGCACTTGCAGGGGGCGTGCAAATGGTGGAAGGCACCACTTCTTCCTGTCCAGTGTTGGGAAGGTCAGGCATCGCAACCGACACAATTGGACTCTCCTTGGGGATTTGTGATTTAGAAGAATGCACAGTTCTTTGCTGTGCTTTTGCCATCTTAACTCCTTTAAGTTTTCTAGCAGGAGGATGAGTGCTTCCATCCTCATGTGAAGCTGAACCACTAGTCATGAACATAGGCCAGGCCCTCAGCCGTTCCTTGCCACTCCATGTCGTAAATGGCACATTGGCAAGTTTACGCTTCTCCTCAGACGATTTTGATTTAGATTTTTGGGTCATTTTACTGAGCTTTATTTTTTTGGATTTTACATGCTCTCTACTATGACACTGGGCATCGGCCTTTGCAGACAACATTGATGGCATTTCATCGTCTCGGCCATGACTAGTGGCAGCAGCTTCAGCACGAGGTGGAAGTGGATCTTGATCTTTCCCTATTTTACCCTCCACATTTTTGTTCTCCATTTTTTAATGTGTGGAATTATATGGCAGTAATATATCAATAGCAATGGCCTACTACTATATATACTGCGCACAAAAACTTAAATGCACCACAGGTATGGATGGATAGTATACTTGACGACACAGAGGTAGGTAGAGCAGTGGCCTACTGTACCGTACTGCTATATATTATATACTGGTGGTCAGCAAAATTATGCACTGTCCTCTTACTATATATACACCGCACCACTTAAATGCACCACAGGGATGGATGGATAGTATACTTGACGACACAGAGGTAGGTAGAGCAGTGGCCTACTGTACCGTACTGCTATATATTATATACTGGCGGTCAGCAAAATGATGCTCTGTCCTCCTACTATATATACACCGCACCACTTAAATGCACCACAGGGATGGATGGATAGTATACTTGATGACACAGAGGTAGGTAGAGCAGTGGCCTACTGTACCGTACTGCTATATATTATATACTGGTGGTCGGCAAACTGTGCAAAACTGAAATGCACCACAGGTATGGATGGGATAGTATACTTGACGACACGGAGGTAGAGCAGTGGACTACTGTACCGTACTGCTATATATATAGTAATACTGGTGGTCAGCAAAATTCTGCACTGTCCTCCTACTATATACAGGTTGAGTATCCCTTATCCAAAATGCTTGGGACCAGAGGTATTTTGGATATCGGATTTTTCCGTATTTTGGAATAATTGCATACCATAATGAGATATCATGGTGATGGGACGTAAATCTAAGCACAGAATGCATTTATGTTTCATATACACCTTATACACACAGCCGGAAGGTAATTTTAGCCAATATTTTTTATAACTTTGTGCATTAAACAAAGTGTGTCTACATTCACACAATTCATTTATGTTTCATATACACCTTATTCACACAGCCTGAAGGCCATTTAATAGAATATTTTTAATAACTTTGTGTATTGAACAAAGTTTGTGTACATTGAGCCATCAAAAAACAAAGGTTTCACTATCTCACTCTCACTCAAAAAAAGTCCGTATTTCGGAATATTCCGTATTTCGGAATATTTGGATATGGGATACTCAACCTGTACTACAATGCAGCACAGATATGGAGCGTTTTTCAGGCAGAGAACGTATAATACTGGTGGTCACTGCTCAGCAAAACTCTGCACTGTCCTCCTACTATATAATACTGCTGGTCCCCAGTCCCCACAATAAAGCAATTAGCACACTGAGCACATATATTTGCAGCACACTGAGCACAGATATGGAGCGTTTTTCAGGCAGAGAACGTAGATATTTGCATTTGCAGCACACTGAGCACAGATATTTGCTTCACACTGAGCACAGATATTTGCAGCACACTGAGCACAGATATTTGCAGCCCACTGAACATAGAAACTGAGAGCACGCCAGCCACGTCCTCTCACGATCATCTCCAATGCACGAGTGAAAAATGTCGGGGACGCGCGGCTCCTTATATAGAATACGAATCTCGCGAGAATCCGACCGCGGGATGATGACGTTCGGGCGCGCTCGGGTTAACAGAGAAAGGCGGGAGGATCCGAGTTGCTTGGATCCGTTCAAAAAAAAGGTGAAGTTCGGGCGGGTTCGGATCCCGAGGATCCGAACCCGCTCATCACTACTTATAACCAATACAGGGAAATGGCGATGATGATCCCATTTGAATGTATATATCTCTAATTTATGTTTTCCCCAAGAATGTAACAGCTATATAATGGGGGTAAGGTAAAATCAGGGAGATTGCTGGTCTATTCAGGAAGTCAGGGAGATTGCTACTATTTCAGGGAGTCTCCTGCAGAATGAGGGAGGGTAGGCAACTCTGCATAGGACGCTGCAGTAAAAGGTTTTTTTCCCCCTATCTACAGCGCAGAGACTTGCTGCAGGTGCAGTGGCATACCCTCCAGCTGTACCTTTTTGGCAGGTACAGTACCTTTTTTTATGGTCTGTACCCATTTTTGGTTCTCCAAACTTCCATTCAAAGTATAGGAAAAGGGGCGTGGCCACGACACTGTACTCATGACCACGCCCCCTTTTCAAATTTGTAGCGATTTTTATGTGAAAATTGTTGGAAGGTATGTTGCTGCAGATGCAGTGGGCCTATTTTGGGGTGTAGCCCTGGAGCTGCAGCTCAATCAGCCCCATTGTTAATCCTGCTCTGGGAACACACAGCAGCCAAAGCGCAGAGCCTCCCATTGAATGTAACCAGTGCAGGTGGGTGTTTCTCACCCAATCAGCTGTGGACTGGGTGTGATAGACCTGATGCTAACCCAATGAGAGCTCCTAGCCACGCCCAGCGTTATCCACACAGTCACAGAGTGACAGATCTGGGAAATTATATAGGAGATTCTATATACATTGCCCTTGTGACAAATTTTATGTGGGTAATTCCATATGCATTTTCAAGCATCAGGCTTTAATGGGCAAAACAATAGATCAACCAGTAGCTAAGCACTTTAAAAAAAGCGGACACAGTCTAGCACGGGATCAGTATGAGATCCTAGCATTCGGGATCCCGGTGGTCAGAAGACCGACGCCGGGAACCCAACAGCTGGGATCCCGACAGCCAGGATCCGAAGCGTGCTCGCTGCACTACTAAACACGCTTCGGGCCTGGTGGCGACCTTTGGCCTCCACAGGGTTCTATACCCCCTCAGGTGGTGGTGTGGTCCACCTCCCAAGTGGGGGAACTAGCCAGCGGTCGGGACTACTCTAGCACAGCGTAGATATAAAATTATAGATCAATTACAGTAAAGTCCTAGAGGGGGAGATCGTGATAAACTCCTTTTACAAAGAGAAACAAATTGGACACATATTGTAACCTAATGGTTTGAATGAATATCTAACATTTAACTGTTTTTTATGATGTATCAGTAATGTTAAAAATGTATCATTGCATTCACCGTTTCATTTTGATCTACGATTTATTAATGTAATGGTTCATATTTTCTGATTGCGGGAGAACTTAACCAGGTATTCGGTTTTATCTGTTTCCATGGTGATGGTTACACTTTCTCTCAGACTGACGCTGCTGTTGATGTAGAGGCTTTTTGTCTACCGCAGATGACATCAGAGGAGGTCTGAATTTGCACGCTCTGGCTCCAATGCACTGGGTGTTAGAAACTATTTAAGGTGAGAACATTTTGTATTATGTATTCCTGATGATGTTTTTTTGGAATAAATCCGAAACGTAGAAGTTATGCATATGTACTTCAAGTGGTTTGTACCTGTGAGTGCCGCTACATTACGATCAAACTGGAAGGCACTGGGCCATTTAAAGGAAGGAGGGTGAGGAGTGCCAGATATAAGAATATAAGAATACGTTGTGTGTATACAGTATATATATATATATATATATATATATATATATACACCGATGTTTGGGCGGCACGCCATTGATTTGAACAACACCCACATGTGCTACAGTTGTATCAATGTTTTAGATGTCTTTTTACTACATCTTTCAGTATATCAAGCCACACACACAAAAAAAAGAATTTGTGTGCATAATATACTGTGAAAAGAAGGGGTATTATACTTGGACCAAAAATAATATTAAGTGCTGCTAAAGAAAGGGACTTTTTCCTCCATTTATCCTTAATAGGGCGTTGATCTCATTTCCATGCCATCCAAAAAATATAAATAATACATTATAGTGCAACTCTGTGAAACTTGTGAGTAGCGCACAAACTTTGCACCAATATCACCATGAGCATAAAACACATCACCATGTGAAAAAACTGTGTACCACAAATCCTAATATAACAAAGATGTAACTGTATTATACTAAATAAGCTATGTTTATGCAGATATTCATTCAGATGTTGTTTAATGCACAGTACCATATTTTTGTAAAAGCCTGTTCAGGATCCCTAGTCACTGATTAACAATTAGAAGAAATATATGCAATATCAAACTTTACTTTTACCTCCTTTACATTTGTTAATTGTGTCACTTGCATAAAAAGTAACTTGTATGTCAAGTGCACATCAACTTTTCCAATCAGCTGGTCATTTTATTTAGTTTTACAGCAGTTGGAAATAGATACATTTGAATAATTTGAATTGAAAATAAAACTGCCTACCTGTGCTGCTGGATATGTTGACATCGTTGCTGATGTCTGGCACGCCTCCACCTTTAAGAGAAGCGACACAAGTGTAGGTCCCAAAGTCCGTAAACTTTAAGTCAATTATATCCAAGTTTGTGGTGCCCGGCGAGACATCAGGGTCTGTCTGAGTGATGACCATTCGTTCAGAACTCCGCAATGGCCTCCCATTTTTAAACCAACTGAATGTAAGCTCTTCCGAAGGAACAGCTTCCACTTGGCAGGATATTTTCACCTCTCGCCCAATCTGAATGTTGTCATCCTTGTGGTAGGGATCCGGAGTTATCCAATAACGACCTTTTTTTAAAGCTAAAAAAAGAAATATTAAGAACAAAGCAAATTAATATTTTCCTAAGTAAGGTTAAATAAAGGCTATATAATGACCTATATAATAACATAAAGTTGCAAACAGTAACAACCAATGGTGGCTCCAGAGGTGGGGCTGCAGCACAGTCCAAAATTCAAATAGGGGAGCCTCACTAACTGCCACCAACTGTCATCCCAAACTGACTCTTTGGCAGTTGGTGTTGCTCCTCTATTTGAATTTTGAACTGCGTTGCAGACCCACCTCTGGAGCTGCCACTGGTAACAACCTATCAGATCAGGGCTGCTATATTTGATGCTGAGTTTAGAAAAAAAAAGGCTGATTTCTGATTGGTTGCTATGGTTAATAGCAAAAATGTGCTATTACACTATGTGTATAACGTAAGACCCAATAAGATCATATTCCCAATGCAAACAAATGCAAAAGCCTGTACATTTTTAATTCCGTAGTCCCTTTAAGGCAACAGCAGTTTAAACAGAGTTTAGAATCATTTAGGAAATGGTGCTCAGTAAATGCTGACCTTGCATATTACTTAATGTAATTGCTCCAATGGTGTTCATACAGTAAGGGAATATATCACTGTACTTTTATGTTTTTTGTAAACATTTCACATTTTAATGACCATTATTATAAACAATAGTTTCTTTTCTTGCCAGATGCAAATAGTATTTTTAGATTCTACCGAAGTGCACAAGCTCAGTATTCACTTGCATAATTTATTAATTCCAATGTTTAATAAGCAGGCTTGCAAAATTGCTTTATTAAAGCTAGACTGATGCTTATTTTGAAAATAATACACTCCATGCAATTTAAATGTAATTAACAGTGGGTTTAACTTTTAATTAAAGGAGGAACAACTTAAAAATCTAACTTTAGTAGATGCGGTAGAGAAAAGCGCAAGGTAAAACTTTTTAGGGGTAATAAGAGGAAAGTTATATCTTAGATCAGATTGATCATGCGCTCATGGTGGTTTTGCGATCTGTAAATTTACTAAAACTCAAATGACGGGCTGCCCCCGAGAAACCTCAGTTTAGCATAGAAATAAACATTGAATGGGAATACTGGAGTAGAAACACCGGATTTACCAAGGGCCAGTTTCGAACTGCTGCAAAACCCATGCAAACTAAGTGCGTCCCTACTTCCCTAGGGATGTATGCTCTGGGCTGACCAGTCTAAGGTCCTCATTCCGAGTTGATCGCTCGCTAGCTGCTTTTAGCAGCATTGCACACGCTAGGCCGCCGCCCTCTGGAAGTGTATCTTAGCTTAGCAGAAGTGCGAACGAAAGGTTAGTAGAACTGCTCGTAAAAATTTTCATGCAGTTTCTGAGCAGCTCAAAACCTACTCGCTAGACCTTGTGTAAAACTGCATAGTTTTGTGTGAAAGTACTTCACGCGTGTGTACTGCGGCCCGTACGCATGCGCAGAAATGCCGTTTTTTCACCTAATCGCCGCCCTGCGACCAAAAGCAGCTAGCGATCAACTCGGAATGAGGGCCTAAGTGTGGTTGATGTTATGGCCAAGGGACCCCACGCTGCATGTCTCTCTGCTGGTTCAGCTTGGAACTGGTTTGAAAAATAGATTGAATCCTATGCTACCCCCCTTCCCTCGATACCAGCCTAGGCTTAGAGGCCTTGTGCTGATTATCATTTGGCCCCCATGCCATTTATTTAGCTATTTTTAATTTTTTTCATATTTTTTAACATAATACAAGCACAGATCCTAATGATCTGTTCCGGCTTTTAAAGCCTGTTGAGTAGGTGTTGTTTTTCATCGGTTTTGTGGTGGGATAGGGGATTAAAAAACCAATGGAGAATGACGGAAGTATCTGTTTAGGAGGTCGAACCGTCTTTTGGTAAAAGCTGTATATCTTTAAAACCCCTTGTTTATAAAACCCCTAAAGAATCGATACTTCGTAAATTTACCCCTAAATGCACCCTTTCTTGAAAGTGATTGGAGTTCTACATAATCAGGAAATATTTTATACGTTTCTGACACAGCCAGGCTTGGACTGGCCCACAGGGGAAACCACCGGTGGGCCCCACTGCCTGGGGCCCCACCTCCTGCTCTAAGGATCCTGTTTCATACTGTGCACTTGAATTATACATCATACATATGTTACCTTATACTGTACTATGGTGTATTTTCTACAGTGCATTTCTGTTTGTTATTAATCTGTCATTACTCTGGTACATTATCATGCATGCAGCAGATTAATTTACTTTATATATTTATGAAGGGGCCCAGATGTTGCGCTCTCTAATGATTAGTCAAACCAATGAGGTGGCAGGCCACACCCCCACTGCAGACTGACCACACCCCTAACATGGGCCCCTACCACTGCATTCCCCCGGTGGGCCCTACTTGCCCCAGTCCGACACTTGACACAGCCTTATTTTTGTGAACATCTGTCCCACATCCCAAGTTTCCAACTTTGACAAAAATCTTCATGCCTTTATCAGTTTTACTTATATAGTGCCAATCATACTATGCAGAGCTGTACATAGAATATTGAATCTGTTCCTGCCCTATTGGAGAGTGCATACAAAATTCCACATGAGGGACCATTTTTGTCAAAAGTTAATTACCGTATTTGTTTTTTGCGGAAAGAAGCCAGTGCACCCAGAGGAAACCCACACGAGCACAGGTAGAACATAAAGCTCCACACAGATAGAGCACAGGATAGAATGGGTCCCTTTACCACAGTGCTGAGAGACAACAATGATCACCACTGTGCCTAATTATGAATCAAGTTTTATTTAGACATACCGCCCAACTTTTCTGTGCGGGGAAGAGGGACTGCGCATGCTGAGGGCAGAGCCTCAGGAAAAGGGTCGGGGCCTTGTGGCAACCCTCGTTAATATAACTGTGGGGGCATGCCCAGCACTCTCTGAGATACGGGGCTGCCCCCAGGATCCCCCTACACCCTGGATTGAAGCCATGCACATGCATTTATTCTCCTGCTGCTCGCTACCTGCACCCACTGCAGCGGTGTGTGCTCCCCCCGCTCCCATTATACTTATAAAGATAACACTTGCCGCTGTAGCCTTTAGAGCAGAGTACGTTACAAGCTGTTTGTGCTACTTAGTACTCAAATAGAACATACTGTACAGAGATTATCAGTTATTTTCGTTTGTTAATTCATGGTTATATCAGTCAGTTATTTCCGGTCATTGAGTTATGGTTATTTCTGTCAGTTATTACAGTTCATTTTAGTGTTCATCCAAATCCACACAGTGGAAGGCCCAGAACAGGCTCCCTGGGTCATAGTTCTGCCCAGCGTACACCAATGGCAGGGGTTCGACAAGGCCCCCAACACCCTAGTATGTCTTCTGGAATACAATGTTACCACTCTGTGATGTTTTCTTCCAAATCCATCCAGTGGAAGGCCCAGAACAGATTCCCTGGGTCAAAGTTCTGCCCAGCGCATTCTGCCATGAGGTACGATAAGACCCCAACCCCACTAAAACATGGCCAGGATCCAACTGGACCACTTTGCATTGGTTTCATTCCAATCGGTGCATGGGTGTCTGAATGCATAACCAGACAAACAAGCAGACTAATGAATTTTAAATATAATAAAAGAATAAATGAACTCCAAATGCTTTAAATAGAACCCAAAACTTACATATAACTTATAACCAAAGCACGATGGTGTAATGCCACAAAGTATGGATTTAGTTTACTGCTATTTATTTTTCAGACAGGGTTCATCATCTTTTTCCAGGCCTTGAATTAATACAGGTACAAAGTTTAAAAGCTACTACAATTTTAGTGCAAACAATCAAATTGGCCATTATTGGACTGTGTGTTCTAAATTAATGAACAGATTTTGGACAATATTTCTTGGTTTGGAATGTCTTCATGCTTTTTTTTTATTTGGGCTAAACTGCTGAAATTAAATTAGTTTTCAATACAACCATATTTCCACTGGAGATTAAAGCCAAGAACATTTCCCAGCTGAGACTACAACCTAAAAATAGAATGTGATTATATTAATTCTGTCTCTTGTACAAAAATATTCAGTTTTTTTCCTATTACTCCATCTGATAGAAACATTTATATTCAGAAGAGAAAAATTGGAATGATATTGATGAAAACACTGGTGTCACTTTCTGTCTATACATGAACTGCACAGCAAATGTTGTAATAGTTTGAATTCATTTCCATTCCATTCTGGAAGAGAATTCATCATCTGCGCACATACTCATGTCTCAGTCATTGTAATATGCACTGACCAGTCTCGGGTGAAATTGAGAACACGCTACAGTTTTCCCTTTCCCCGGTCTGCTCATATTCAGATGCATGTAACCAGTGAAGTGTGACATTGTATTTCATCAACACATAACACGTACGCTGTACACCTCTTTGAAAATACATTTATTTAGAAGCAGTAGCTTAGATAAAAAAAATAAAAAAAATAAGTATGAGCGGTCGTCTTCAGTATTTGAACTGTAGTGCTGCAGAATAAACTACTTCCTTATTTTATAAGGTACCACCAGCCCCTATATAGATATATATCATGGAAGGCAAATAGCAAATAGAGATTAAATACGTATATAAATTAACTGATAAAAGGACATTTAAGAATTTTAGAGCCTAATAGCCAAACTGACTATTGAACAAGTATAACAATAATAATTCATGAACTATATAGTATAAATAATCTTTAATGTGTATATTCTAGGTCCATATATAATTGAATAGGGCACAAGGAGGAGGTGATGGGTGAGAACAGATGGAGTCAAGGAGAATGGGATGACAAAATATGACTGAGGAGATGAGTACAAAGAGATGGGTATGAAAGATTGACAGAAGGAAATGTGGATGAGGTGATGGGACACGGGGTTGGGGATAAGCAGATGGTAACAAGGAGAATATTCGGGACGAAGAAATGTGCATTTTGATGAGAAATTACAGCTGAGGTGCTCAGGATGAGTAGATGGGTACAAGAAGATAGTTAGAAGGAGATGATGACATGGAGATAAGACAATGAGGTAGTTACATGGGAAATGGTACAATAAAATGGTTAGAAGGAGATTGGGATGATGAAATGTCGAGGAGATCAGACTAAGAAGATGGGAAAAGCAGATGGGGAGGTGGAGATGGGGACACGGAAGTATTTACAAGGAGACTGATATTAGGAAATGTGGTTACGTTATAGGAATAAGAAGATGACGATTAGGACAAGAAGGGATTTACAAAGATATTGGGATGAGCATGGGTTTTCCCGCCAGGCTCAGATTCCACATTGAGGCAGAAAGTCATCTTCCCAGTATCAGATTCTCACAGGTTTTGGATTTTGTATAAGGGTGCTGTGGCTGGAACTTAGCACCGTTTCACAGCTCAAGTACGCGGCTGTGTGCTGCACTGTACTTTGCTGGTTAAATTGGCTGTGCTGTGTTCATCTAAAGTGGCTGTGTGTTCACAAGCAGCTTGACAGTGTGTATTGTCATTGTCAGTTGCAAAAAAAGTAAAAACAAAATTAAAAACGTAACAAAAATTTTAAAAACTGGATTCTTTTAAGTTTGCACAAACTGATTGCATTGTACCCCTGGGTGTTTATTATTCATGTACACAATATAATAATAGCCCATTTAATTTCTGCAGTAAGAGTTGAAAATATATTTTTCTATTGTTTGTACTGTTTGGTGCACTTTACCCTGGTGCACTTTTTCAAAGCCCTGTTACTCCACGCAGTTTGAACTGAGCTGCAAGTTATAATATATAAACTATTGTTTGTAATGTTGGGTGCTCTTTACCCTAGTGCGCTTTGTTTGAAGCCCTGTGACTTCACGCAGTTTGAACTGAGCTGCGAGTTAAAAAAAATACATAGATCTATTGTTTGTACTATTTGGTGTGCTTTACCCTAGTGAGCTTTGTTCAAAGCCCTGTGACATGACACAGTTTGAACAAAGCTGCTTGTTCAAATAATAAAATATATAAATCTACTATTTGTACTGTTTGGTGCACTTGACCCTAGTGCTCTTTGTTCACATGCATAAATAAGCCCTGTGTCTCCACACATTGATCTGCGAATTGAAAAATGGATAATGATCAGTTTAGAGAAGAGCAAACAAATACCAGCACTGTAGCTGCTGCCACCAGTCAAGATGATGACTCTAGTCCTGCAATGTCATTTGGTAAAGCCGATGCTCAAAGTCATAGAGGGTACAAGTCAGGGCATCTAATATAAAGAAAAATATACTGTAGTAAAGAATAAAACACCTCTAATAAAGGTTAGGTTTGGTGAAGAAAACAAAAAATTGCCAAAATGCCCCTAACCATACACAGTGGCAAGGTAAGACTTAGGCCTTACCCTTTAATTATGAGTGGAGGTTCTGCAACTGTTGGTGAAGCATCTTCTTACTTCTCATGACAATGCAAGAACTTTTCACTCAGAGTCTAGCAGATGTGTCAGCAAAATGAAAAAAAAAAAAAACTAAGGTAGTAGAACAAACTGTGTGTTAAGAACCGTCACAGATCCCTGAGAAAAGTCTAGGGGTGTACACGTTAGCTATGTGTGAGTCTGACATTTCTCACACTGTCCTCATAGAGAAGCCTCTTTCACCTCCTTCCACTGTTTCTGCACCTTCAGCTCATGTGGAAAGCAGTACAAGTAAAGATGGTGATGAGAACATAATAGAAAATGAGGATGCTTGTGTGGAAGTGGAACAGGATGAGGGGTATATGTGTGTACTACTACTATCTGACACTAAGGATGTTGGTAATATTGTTTGTGTAAGTCAGCCGTCAGTGGCTGCAGTTCTTTCCCATGATAAAAGGAAACCCATTGAGATGCCTAGGTATAAGACCCAAAAAGCCCCCTCTTGGGTTTGGGATTATTTTTACCCAAATGCTGACAACTTTGTAAAGGCATCTGCTCCATTTGTGAGGCCAAAGTTAGTAGAGATAGGGACATTAACCATCCTCCATGTTACATCATTTGTGGCAAGTTCATGAAATTTATTTGTCAAAATTATAATGTAACTAACAACTTCCTTATTGGTGACCTTTTAATTCCTGCACTACTGTGTTTCATAGATGTGCTATAAAATGCCTTGTGTTTGTGCTGCTTCTCTGTTGCTTAGTAACCAGCCAGCTTGCTGCAGCCTTTGGCCTAAAGCAGATGAAAACAATATTGTGAGCTGTGAGGTGGTCAAAATTGTCTGTAAATGAGTGGAAATTAATGATAATGAGGTTAATAATACTGTAGGAACAGAAACATTTCCACATTATGTGATACTTTTTTTTATACATTTTTGAAAAAAATACAAAACCAAAACCAGTCAAAGCCGAAATCCAAAACTTAATCCAAAACCAGACAACGAATTAGAATCAATACCAGCAAAAAATGGTCCACCGCACATCTCTAGCAAATACATGTACAGTATGCTGATGACTGTTCCATCTCTGCTGTGAAAAAGTGATCGGTACACTTTAATTTAACCAATGTAAGAGATGTCCAAAAACAGTAAATCAAGAATAATTTGTGGAGCTTGATTTAAAAGGGGGAAGCAACAGGGAGACAAGTTGGCAAAGATTACCTAATAAGACTTACCGCATTTACAACAACAACAAGCCCTGGTTCAGGCAACTTTGTCGGGCCAAAGAGGAGGCCTATAGCAGCGGTGACAGAACACTACACAACCGAACTAGGAACTCTCTGACTAAAGAAATCAGGCTAGCAAAAAAAAAAAAGGTTCTCGTACAAGCTGACCAACAATCTGATCTCTCCACTAATGACCCCGTATATGTATGGAAAGAAATGCAATCCATAACCAACTAAAGAAAAAATCAAAGTCCACCACCATGCACCAAGACCTAACAGACGAGCTGAACCACTTTTATTGCAGGTTCACAAAAGAGTCCCCTGCAACCCAAACAATCACCTCTATGATACCCCGAACACCGATGACCAACTCCAGGCACTGCAAGTTGCCCAAGAAAAGGTGGAGGCACTGTTCAAATGGGCCAAACTCAGGAAAGTCCGTGTCCTGACGGAGTGTCACTAGTGTTCATACTAGCACTCTGCACCTCTCATAACTTGTGCAGATCCTCTTTCCAGCCTGGGGTGTCGCTCTCTGCTTCGGATGCTTCTGTTGATCTATAACTCAGTGCCAAGATACAGACTGTAGTCTGCTAGAAGCACCAGAGTAGAGAGTGACACCCCAGGCAGAAAAAAGGAACTGCACAGGTTGTGAGAGGTGCAGGGTGCTAGAATAAACACTATGTCACCCTCTGCCCTGAGAGCACATGCGGGTCAGCTCGCCCCCATATTCACCAAGATCTTTAACAAATCGCTGGAGCTACAGAAAGTCCCTTCCTACCTCAAAAGGTCCATTATCGTCCCGGTCCCTCTATCACAAACCTGAAAAACTACAGGCTGATAGCACTGACATCTGTGGTCATGAAAACGTTCGAGCGTCTGGTTTTGAATCACCTGAAAACTGTGACTGGCCCCCAACTGGAACCCCTACAGTTCACCTATCGATCTAATCTATGTGTCGAGGATGCAGTCAACCTGGGCCTGCACTACATTCTACAGCAACTAGACATTCCCGGTACCTACGCAAGGGTCTTGTTTGTCGATTTCAGCTAGGCCTTCAATACAATCGTCCCCAGCATCCTCCACCCCAAATTACTTCGCCTAGGGGTCCCAGAAGCTTCCTGTTCCTGGATAGTAGACTTCCTGACAGATAGGACACAGGTGGTGAAAGCGGGGGAATTCACCTCTCAAGCACGGTCTATTAGTACAGGGCTGTGTCCTCTCACCCCTGCTCTTTTTCCTGTACACAAATAACTGCACCTCAGAGGCGCAATTGGTAAAGATCATCAAATTCGCCGATAACACCACCGTCATCGGCCTCATGAAAGACGGGGATGAAACGGCCTATAGACAGGAAGTAGACCGGTTGGCCCAGTGGTGCAGTTACAACAACCTTGAGCTCAACCCTTTCAAAACTGTTGAAATGATAGTGGACTTCAGGAAGTAGTCAGCTAGTGCACCTCCGCTAACGATTGCTGACAGTGTGGTATCACTAGTGGACTCCTTCAAGTTCCTAGGGACCAAAATCTCCCAGGACCTTAAATGGGGGTCAAACGCTAATGCCATTGTCGGGAAAGTGCAGCAGAGGTTGTTCTTCCTCAGGCAACTAAGGAAGTTCAACATCCCACAGAAACTTCTGCTCCTCTTCTACTCCGCCGTTGTGGAGTCGATACTGTGCTCCTCAATACTGGTATGGTATGGTTCCGCCAGCATGAGGGACAGATGCAGGCTCCAAAAGGTGGTCAGAACCACTGAGAAGATCATCGGGGCTGACCTTCCCTCAGTCCAGGACCTGAACCTGTCCAGAGCTAAGAAGCGGGAAACAAGGATCGTAAAAGACCAGCTACACCTGGCCACAGCATGTTTAACTTGCTTCCTTCAAGCAGGCGTTACAAGGCGGCCATCCCCGCCAGGTCCACCAGAAGCCTCAAAAGTCTTTCCCCAAGTGTTCCGCCTGCTGAACTCCTGAACATTGAATGACTAGACGTACATGTAACTCACTTGTGTCCCTACGGTATACCTAACTGTATGCTTTTACTTGCCCCCAAGTTACCTACTTGGCTGTTGTATAGCAAACCCAAGACAAATTCCTAGTATATGGAAGTATACCTGGCCAATAATGCTGATTCTGATTCTGATTATAACATTGCAAATGGGGAATATCTCTCATAACTCATATAACATATTTTGGTTTGAGCTGGCCTGACATCCATGGCCCACCCTCTGTTTCCCCTACAGGGCTTATTGCTTTTATTCCACAGTAAAAAAAAAAAACCTTTAAGATCCATGCTAATAAAAAAATAGGATTTTAAATACCTACCGGTAAATCCTTTTCTTGTAGTCCATAAGGGATATTGAGGACAGATTAGTACGATGGGGTATAGACAGGTCCAAAGGAGCCAGTGCACTTTAAATTTCTTCAACTGGATGTGCTGGCTCCTCCCCTCTATACCTCCTCCTACAGGTCAGTTATATGTAAAACAGTGCCCGAAGGAGAATGACATACTTGGGAGAAGGAACATAACAACAAAATGTGTGGTGAGATTTACACACCAGCACACCAACATATAACTTAGCCAGTAACACCTGGCAACATTAACAGCAACAGCTGAACAGGAAACACAGATCAGAGAACCTGCAGAAAGTCACCGCACAGAGGCAGGCACCCAATATCCTTTATGGACTAAGAGAAAAGGATTTACCGGTAGGTATTTAAAATACTATTTTCTCTACCATCCATAAGGGATATTGGGGACAGATTAGTACAATGGGGATGTCCCAAAGCTTCCAGAATGGGGGGAACATGCGGCGACATCTGCAGCACCGCCTGCCCAAACTGGGTATCCTCTTTGGCCAGAGTACCAAACTTGTAGAACTTCACAAAGGTGTTCTTCCCCTACCAGGTAGAAGCTCAGCATAGTTGTAGGGCCGAGCCTCCACGGGCAGCTGACAAGTAAGAGCCCACCAACCTGGTAGAGTGGGACTTCAGAGACTGTGGAACAGGTAAGGCTGCCGACGCATAGGCCTGTTGGATAATAAGCCTATCCAACGAGCAATGGACTGCTTTGAAGCAGGGCAACCCTTCTTCTGCGCATCATAGAGCACGAACAAGGAATCTGTCTTTCTGATCCGAGCCGCCTTCTTGAAATAGACTTTCAAGGCTTGCACTGCGTCCAATACCTCCGGAGGAGCAGAAGTGGCAGAACTAGACGGAATCACAATAGGTTGATTCAAGTGAAACGTGGAGACCACTTTCGGCAGGAACTGCTGTCTAGTCCTGAGCTCCGCTCTGTTCTCATAAAAGATCAAGTACGGACTTTTGCACAACAAGGCCCCCAATTCTGTGACATGCCTAGCAGAAGCCAGGGCCAGTAACATCACTGTTTTCCACGCGAGGTACTTATCTTCTACCATTGTCAGAGGGTCAAACCAGGAGGACTTTAGAAAGAGTAACACTACATCCAGATCCCAAGGTGCTGAAAGTGGCATGAACAGAGGTTGTATGTAAAGCTACCCAGGCAAGAAGGTCTGAACTTCTGGCAAGAGAGCTAACGCCTACTGGAAGAAGATGGAAAGAGCTTAAATCTGGACCTTAATGATTCCCAGACGTAAGCCTTTATCCACACTAGCCTGCAGGAAATATAGGAACCTTCCCAAGTGGAGTTCTGCAGAGGGATATGTGCATTTCTCGCACCAGGAGACATATCTCTGCCAGATATGATGATAGTGTTTAGATGTCACAGGTTTTCTGGCTTGCACCATAGTGGCAATGACCTTCTTTGAAAGCCCTTTGTGAGCTAGGATGTTCTGCTCAACTTCCATGCCGTCAAACGAAGCCGCCGTAAGTCTGGGTAGACAAATGGTCCTTGTTGAAGGAGATCCCTTCTTAGTGGTAGGGGCCAAGGATCCTCTACGGACATGTCCAGAAGAGCCGTGTACCATGCTCTTCGGGGCGAATCTGGGGCAATCAAGATTGCTCTCACTCTTTGATGCATGATCCGCTTGAGCACTCTTGGGATCAACGGAATCAGAGGAAACAGGTAGACTAGCTGGTAAGGCCAAGGCAATGTCAGCACATCCACTGCACTCGCCTGTGGGTCCCTGGAGTAATAGCAGAAAAGATTCTTGTTGAGGCGAGAGGCCATCAAGTCGATCTGTGGGCATCCCCACCTGTCGATGATCTGTTGAAACACCTGAGCGTGTAGTCCCCACTCCCCCGGAAGGAGGTCGTGGTGACTCAGGAAGTCCGCTTCCCAGTTGTCCACTACCGGAATGAAGATCGCGGACAGTAATCTTGCATTTCTTTCTGCCCAGAGGAGTATTCTTGAAACTTCTCGCATGCAGGCCCTGCTTTTTGTCCCTCCTTGTCGATTGATGTATGCCACCGCCGCGACGTTGTCCGACTGAACCTGGATTGCCTGATCCCGGAGTAGAGGGGAGGCCAGAATCAGAGCATTATAAATGAACAGAAGTTCCAGGATGTTGATGGGAAGAAGGGCCTCTTGGGCAGACCACCTGCCCTGGAACTGCACCCCTTAGGTGACAGCTCCCCGTCCTCTCAGACTTGCATCCGTCATGAGGAGGATCCAATCCTGAATCCCAAAGCGTCAACCTTCCAGCAGGTTGGAAGACTGTAGCCACCACAGGAGGGAAATCCTGGCCTGGGGTGACAGCCGAATCATTTGGTGCATCTGAAGATGGGAACCAGACCACTTGTTCAGGATGTCCAATTGGAACGGTCTGGCATGAAACCTTCCAAACTGAATTGCCTCGTACGAGGCCACCATCTTTCCCAACAATTTTATGCAAAGATGAATGGAGACACGAGCAGGTTGGAGGACCATGCAAACCATTTCTTGAAGAGTTCTCACTTTTTCCTCTGGGAGGAACACTTTCTGTGCTACAGTATCCAGTAGCATTCCCAGAAACAGGAGCCGCTGAGACGGTTCTAGATGGGACTTCTGCAGGTTGAGGATCCACCAGTGGTGAGACAGAAGTAGGATAGTGCGATCTATATGGAGCAATAGAAGCTGCCTGGAATTCACTTTTATCAGGAAATCGTCCAGGTATGGAATTATGTTGACCCCCTGGACCCTGAGCTGAAATATAATTTCCGCCATCACCTTCGTGAACCCCCTCAGAGCTGTAGACAGACCAAAGGGAAATGCATGAAACCGATAGTGATCGTTCAGTAGGGCGAACTGCAGATAGGCCTGATGAGGAGGCCAAATTGGGATATGGAGGTAAGTGTCCTTGATATCCAGGGACACTAGGAATTCCTGTTGTTCCAGGCCTGCAATCACTGCTCTCAAAGATTCCATCTTAAATTTGAAAACCTTCAGGTAAGGATTCAAGGACTTCAGATTCAGAATGTGTCTTACAGACCCATCTGGTTTTGGTACTACTAACAGACTGGAGTAGTAACCTTGTCCTCATTGTTGTAGGGGTACTGAAACAATGACCTGGGACTGGACCAACTTGTTGATGGCCAGTAGCAGCGTACCTTGCATATTTTCCAAAGCTGGTAAGCTTGATTTGAAAAATCATTGGGGAGGAGCACTGTCGAACTCCAGCTTGTAACCTTGAGAGATAAGGTCGCTTACCCAAGCATCTTGGCAGGAACCGTCCCAGATGTGGCTGTAGTGACATAACTGAGCTCCCACCACCAGATCCCCTTGGGGTGAGTGGGCACCATCATGCTAAAGTCTTTGCAAAAGCAGAATTGTGCTCTGATCCTGAGATCCGGCAATGGCTGGTTTCTTAGGCTTACCTCTGGTGCCTCTAGCTGTGTTGGAGGCACCCCGGGCCCTAGATCGAAATCTGGGGGACCGAAAGGACTGAGTAGACGGTCCCGGGTAGGTACGTCTAGCAGGCGGAGCCTCTGAAGGGAGAAACGTGGATTTCCTAGCAGTAGCTTTGGAGATCCATGCATCCAATTCACCTCCAAAGAGCCATTCACCTGTGAAGGGAAGAGATTCCACATTACATTTGAAGTCAGAGTCAGCAATCCACTGACGCAACTATATGGCTCTGCACGCAGACACAGCCATAGCAGAGGTCCTAGCATTAATATTGCCAATCTCTTTATGGAAGTCACAGAGGACTCTTGCCGTGTCCTGAATGTGTTTTAGAAAAGTTACAGTAGTAACTAAGGTCATATCACCCGAAAGACCTTCCAGAATTTGAGAAGCCCAGGAATGAATTGCATGCATCATCCAGCAACCAGCAATGACCGGTCTTTGAGCTACACCAGCAGCAGTGTAGATAGATTTTAGAGTGGTCTCAATTTTCCTATCTGCCGGGTCCTTTACCGTAAAGGAGCACGGAGCAGGAAGTACCGCCTTTTTAGAAAGGCGAGAGACTGAGACATCCACTGCTGGAGATTCTTCCCAGAATTTTCTGCCTTCAGGGGCAAAGAGGAATGTATGCAGAAACCGTTTGGACACCTGATATTATTTATCTGGATTTTTCCAGGCTATTTTAAATAAGTCATCCAATTCCTTGGAATCAGGAAATGTGACTGTCAGTTTGGTTTGTGGGAGGAAAAATGACTGCTAAGTAGTGATGTGCACCGGAAATTTTTCGGGTTTTGTGTTTTGGTTTTGGATTCAGTTCCGCGGCCGTGTTTTGGATTCGGACGCGTTTTGGCAAAACCTCCCTGAAATTTTTTTGTCGGATTCGGGTGTGTTTTGGATTTGGGTGTTTTTTTACAAAAAACCCTCAAAAACAGTTTAAATCATAGAATTTGGGGGTCATTTTGATCCCATAGTATTATTAACCTCAATAACCATAATTTCCACTCATTTCCAGTCTATTCTGAACACCTTACACCTCAAAATATAATTTTTAGTCCTAAAATTTGCACCGAGGTCGCTGGATGACTAAGCTAAGCGACATAAAGTGGCCGACACAAACACCTGGCCCATCTAGGAGTGGCACTACAGTGTCAGACAGGATGGCAGATTTAAAAATAGTCCACAAACAGCACATGATGCAAAGTAAAAAAGAGGCGCAATGAGGTAGCTGTGTGACTAAGCTAAGCGACCCAAGTGGCTGACACAAACCCCTGGCCCATCTAGGAGTGGCACTGCAGTGTCAGACAGGATGGCACTTAAAAAAATAGTCCCCAAACAGCACATGATGCAAAGAAAAAAAGAGGTGCACCAAGGTCGCTGGATGGCTAAGCTAAGCTAAGCTAAGCGACCCAAGTGACCGACACAAACACCTGGCCCATCTAGGAGTGGCACTGCAGTATCAGACAGGATGGCAGATTTAAAAAATAGTCCCCAAACAGCACATGATGCAAAGAAAAAAAGAGGTGCACCAAGGTCGCTGTATGGCTAAGCTAAGCGACCCAAGTGGCCGACACAAACACCTGGCCCATCTAGGAGTGGCACTGCAGTGTCAGACAGGATGGCACTTCAAAAAATAGTCCCCAAACAGCACATGATGCAAAGAAAAAAAGAGGTGCACCAAGGTCGCTGGATGGCTAAGCTAAGCGACCCAAGTGGCAGACGCAAACACCTGGCCCATCTAGGAGTGGCACTGCAGTGTCAGACAGGATGGCAGATTTAATAAATAGTCCCAAAACAGCACATGATGCAAAGAAAAAAAGAGGTGCAATGAGGTAGCTGTGTGACTAAGTTAAGCGACACAAGTGGCCGACACAAACACCTGGCCCATCTAGGAGTGGCACTGCAGTTTTCTAGCGAGAGGATGAGTGCTTTCATTATCATGTGAATCTGAACCACTAGCCATGAACATAGGCCAGAGCCTCAGCTGTTCCTTGCCACTCCGTGTTGTAAATGGCATATTGGCAAGTTTACGCTTCTCATCAGAAGCTTTTAATTTTGATTTTTGGGTAATTTTACTGAACTTTTGTAGTATACTTAACGACACAGAGGTAGAGCAGTGGTCTACTGTACCGTACTGCTATATATTATATACAGGTGGTCAGCAAAATTATGCACTGTTCTCCTACTATATATACTGCGCAAAACTTAAATGCACCACAGGTATGGATGGATAGTATACTTGACGACACAGAGGTAGGTAGAGCAGTGGAATACTGTAGCGTACTGCTATATATTATATACCGGTGGTCAGCAAAATTATGCACTGTCCTCCTACTATATATATACTGCGCAAAACTTAAATGCACCACAGGTATGGATGGATAGTATACTTGATGACACAGAGGTAGGTAGAGCAGTGGACTACTGTACCGTACTGCTATATATTATATACTGGTGGTCAGCAAAATTATGCACTGTCCTCCTACTATATATATACTGCGCAAAACTTAAATGCACCACAGGTATGGATGGATAGTATACTTGACGGCACAGAGGTAGGTAGAGCAGTGGACTACTGTACCATACTGCTATATATTATATACTGGTGGTCAGCAAAATTATGCACTGTCCTCCTACTATATATACTGCGCAAAACTTAAATGCACCACAGGCATGGATGGATAGTATACTTGACGACACAGAGGTAGGTAGAGCAGTGGACTACTGTACCGTACTGCTATATATTATATAATGGTGGTCAGCAAAATTATGCACTGTCCTCTTTCTATATATATACTGCGCAAAACGTAAATGCACCACAGGTATGGATGGATAGTATACGTGACGACACAGAGGTAGGTAGAGCAGTGGACTACTGTACCGTACTGCTTTATATTATATACTGGTGGTCAGAAAAATTATGCACTGTCCTCCTACTATATATATACTGCACAAAACTTAAATGCACCACAGGTATGGATGGATAGTATACTTGATGACACAGAGGTAGGTAGAGCAGTGGACTACTGTACCGTACTGCTATATATTATATACTGGTGGTCAGCAAAATTATGCAATGTCCTCCTACTATATATACTGCGCACAACTAAAATGCACCACAGGTATGGATGGATAGTATACTTGACGACACAGAGGTAGGTAGAGCAGTGGACTACTGTACCGTACTGCTATATATTATATACTGGTGGTCAGCAAAATTATGCACTGTCCTCCTACTATATATACTGCGCAAAACTTAAATGCACCACAGGCATGGATGGATAGTATTCTTGACGACACAGAGGTAGGTAGAGCAGTGGACTACTATACCGTACTGCTATATATTATATAATGGTGGTCAGCAAAATTATGCACTGTCCTCCTTCTATATATATACTGCGCAAAACGTAAATGCACCACAGGTATGGATGGATAGTATACTTGACGACACAGAGGTAGGTAGAGCAGTGGACTACTGTACCGTACTGCTTTATATTATATACTGGTGGTCAGCAAAATTATGCACTGTCCTCCTACTATATATATACTGCACAAAACTTAAATGCACCACAGGTATGGATGGATAGTATACTTGATGACACAGAGGTAGGTAGAGCAGTGGACTACTGTACCGTACTGCTATATATTATATACTGGTGGTTAGCAAAATGATGCACTGTCCTCCTACTATATATACTGCGCACAACTAAAATGCACCACAGGTATGGATGGATAGTATACTTGACGACACAGAGGTAGGTAGAGCAGTGGACTACTGTACCATACTGATATAATACTGGTGGTCACTGGTCAGTCAAATTCTGCACTGTCCTCCTACTATATACTACAATGCAGCACAGATATGGAGCGTTTTTCAGGCAGGGAACGTAGATATTTTCAGCACAGATATTTGCAAGCACACTGAGCACAGATATTTGCAGCACACTGAACACAACTGAGAGAACGCTGCACACGTCCTCTCACTATCATCTCCAATGCACGAGTGAAAATGGCGGCGACGCGCGGCTCCTTCTATAGAATACAAATCTTACGAGAATCCGACAGCGGGATGATGACGCTCGGGCGCGCTCGGGTTAACCGAGCAAGGCGTCAGGATCCGAGTCTGCCTCGGAACCGTGTAAAATGGGTGAAGTTTTGGGGGGGGGGGGGGGGGGGTTCGAATTCCGAGGACCCGAACCTGCTCATCACTACTGCTAAGTAGTAGCATTCTCCAGGGGGAGCTTTAACACATCCCGAATAGCCAATATGTGGGGTTCAATACCCTGGGTAGGGGTGAAAACCCCAATTATGGGGTCCACATCAGCCCCATCATCCTGTATATCATCAGTATCTGATAGGAGTGCAGATAAAGCACGTTTTTGTGCACCTGTTGCAGACAGGGGGGATGTAAAGCAGTTAGACTTGCCACTGCTTGTTGCAGTTCCTGAGTTCTATTTGCATTTGCAATGAGCTGAGATGACATATCAGACATCATACTTTTGATAGCCCCCAACCAGGAGTACTCTGAACCCTCCCCCACATTGTTATTAACATTCTGAGATGACTGACTACACTGCTCACATAATATTGAGCCAGATGAACTAGGGGAGAATCTAGCATTACAAACATTGCACATTGCATAACTTCTGTTTTACCATATTGAATAAGAAAAACAGGTACAATATACATACAACACAACCTGAAATACATACAATACAGAGCCTGTCCTATTGCATGTGAGAGGAGACACAGGAGAGAGGACACCAGCGCACCCAACGCTGCACAGCCTCACTGAGGCTGTCAACGTTTTATATATGTAAACAACAGTGAGACTGTATTATGAAAAATCCCTCAGAGGGATGTTACTTGTGCACACTATAGCGGCTCTCCCCCTCTACACCCGGTACCAGTGATCCAGGGACTGTTATGGAGGAGCTCTTGAGGCTGCTGCTGCTATGCAGAGGAAGTCGCCAAAATGCAGCTGAGCCCGCTCTCATGTAGCTCTGCCCCCTGCCATGGTGCAGTATTTACACTGGCCATGTCTCCCTATGTTTGTATCCTCACATAAATGCTTGGTACAATGTATTTTAGCCAGTCTTACGCAGGGACTACAGTGGGTTTCCCCCCAATAGGGACCCGTACGCCTCACCCACGCTTCAGCCGTACAGTGAACCGAGGGACCCCCCCTAGTGGGGTCCCCGGCGAGTACTCACCACCGATGATCACCTTCAAGCAGCGTTAGGGGTGTGCGGCATGCTGCGGCTGCAACAGCCAAGGCGCCATGCCCCGCTGAACAAACAGCCCCTCAGGAGAGTGGCCCTGCAGCGGGGAAGCGACTCTGCACCTCAAGAGACCGGTGACCAACTCCCACGGTGCAGGTATGCTGTTGCCCAAACAGCATATTGAAAGAAAAAAACTTTAAAAGAAATTTAAGAAAAACTCTGGAGCTGCAGAGTGTGCATCCTCTCCTGAGGGCACTTTTTTCTAAACTGACCTGTAGGAGAAGGCATAGAGGGGAGGAGCCAGCACACCCAGTTGAAGAAATTTAAAGTGTACTGGCTGCTTTGGACCCGTCTATACCCCATTTTACTAATCTGTCCCCAATATCCCTTATGGATGCTGGAGAGAAAAAAGAAAGAAAAATAAGTGAAATCCCATTAAACTGTGTTTGTTTTGGAAAGTTTTTGAACGCATCAGTAAATGATTCCGATCACGGTGCATCACAGAATGGAGGCCGTTGACCTGCTTGTACATTTAACCTTCATGGGCATTTTAATTTAACTAAAAATATCTTCATTTATTTTAGTACTAAGATGAAACTCTAGCAGATTGTAAATGAAATGAAAGCTGCTAATATGAGCAAAGCATCACAAAATGCAGGCTACTAAATGACTAGACCACAATACTTTGATCCTGTGATATGTATGTAAGACAGCCAGACCCAGGGCCTATATTAAAGAAATGTGTGGCTTGTGAACATCGCTGTAATTACAACTTTGAAGTTGGAATGACATGGACATGTGCTAAAACTAGATAAATGTGTCTACAAAGCTTTCTGGCAGTCTTCCTTTTGCAAGGAGAGATCGTGGTTTCAGTCAGTAATTTTAAATCCAATACTATAATAAATAGCTATTTTAGTTAAGACTACTGAATTTTTTTATTTTTACAATACGCATTCATGAAAAAAGTGTATAGGTGGATTATGTTTAATCCTTTTTATGTAGTTAAATATCCAGGGCTGGCAATGGGGAGAGGGGGGGTCAAATGGGACACCTGTACTGGGCCCCAAGGATCAGAGGGGCCCCAAAGATACGCCAATTAGTGACTGGCAGGGTTGTGAGCCGTCTCATCCAAATAGGGCAGCAAATATATCACTACTGGGCCCCTAGATTTCTGTTGACGGCTCTGTAAATACCCGCTCTATTAGCATAAGTACCTAAGTGTAGGTAGCAGAGATGTGTGGTTCGGTTCTCCAGAAATCCAAATTTTGTGGATACAAACTGAACCAAAACCCAGGCCCGGATGTAATGAAGTCCGAGTTCGTCGGCCATGCGATTGCTGGCCGAAATCGGACGTTTTTTTAAAGGGGAAAACATGTACAAGGCTAAACCAAGCCTTGTACATGATTGCCACTTTAAAAAAACATCCGAGTTCGGCTGGTATCCTGCACGGCCGCTGAACTCGGACTTCATTACATCCCGCCTCTAGTCTGGATTACCCAAGAATGCAGTATGTGGTTGGAATAGAATCCTGGTTTGAATCTTTTTGCAGTTTTGAATTTGGATTTGAAATCTGGATTTCAGATTTTAGATTACAAAAATGACATGATTTTAGCTGTTCTTATAGATTTTTAGGTATTTTTTATTAATTACAGCTATTATTAATTTTTTTTTAATCAATTTTAAACCAAACTGAAATCCGAATCCGAACCAAAACACTTGAGGGTGGTTTTGCCAAAACCAAAACACAATGACGAATATTAGATACAAAACCAAAAACACAATGATGACTATTAGGAACAAAACCAAAACACGGGGGTCTGCGCATGTCTCATTTTTTTTTTTACACAAATTATATAAATTGTTCCATGTAACCACGTGAGATATAATAGAAGAACTTCATGGGTAATACAAAACTTACTGTATTTAACTTTCACTATAAAAAACAAGTTCAACTTTTTTGTTACTGAAATTCAGTTTCCCTGCAAATACAAGAAAGAGTGATAGAAGCAGCGTATGGTAAACTAACGTCTGTTATTTCCACACAAAGATGATACAGGGAAGATCTGCGAATCTCTCTAATAAGCCGGTCTTTGCTTGCGAGACTTATACCCGTAGACTCCGTGCAGAGTAACAAGTGCTCATTTGCCATTCTGTAATATAAACTTTTAGGATTAATGAGGCATAAGATGCTGCTGAGTACCTTATGGCCTCCAATGTTGGATTACCAGATGGTAACTAAACCCCTGGAGTGTCCTTTTGTTATTATTAAAAACTGGCAAGTCTGAATTCAGCAATATCAGGAAAAATTAATTGAGAGCATAACACAATTTCTGCAAAAAAAATTCTATAGTATGTTTTATCTCAAGGAATAAAGACTGCAAGAAAACTTTGCTTTGTAGTCGGTATCCTATCCCAAGGCTCTGAGACAAGGAGAAGACATTCACTGAAGCCTGGCAAGTTCAATTACAAAATCTGCCACAGGAAACCGGCACCAGATGGTCATGTAACTATTAAGCATTTCAGCATTGTCCGCTTTCAGACAACTTTGTACAAGCCCTCCTGCAACTTCTACAAACAACATTACTTTATCTTTGTGGCTTCCTACAATGCTTTTCAGGAATGTGTTTATTTCATGTATTTTGTCCACTCGGATACAATTCTGTTACCCTTTGTTCATTGAACATAATCCTGAGAGCAGTTATAGGTCGTACCCAAGGACAACGAAAGTAAACAACTGATAATAATATAAGGTATAACTAAAAAGCTCAGATGGAACAATGGGAATGATGCAGCGTTGAATGCAAGGCAGTTGACTGCCTCCTCCTCTGTGCTCCTTTCACATGTGAATATCTAATTTGTCCTCCTTCTGCATGTGACTGCTTCCGCCTCCTCTGTCCTCCTGCTGCATGTGACTGCCTCTTAGTCTGTCTCCCCTCTGCATGTGACTTCCTCCTCCTTTGTCCTCCTTCTGCTTGTGACTGTCTCTTCCTCTGTCCTCCTTCCACATGTGACTGCCTCCTAGTCTGTCCACCCTCTGCATGTGACTGCCTCATCCTTTGCCCTCCTTTTGCATGTGACTGCCTCCTCCTCCGTACTCCTTCCACATGTGACTGCTTCCTCCTCTGTCCTCCAACTGCATGTGACTGCCTCCTCCTCTTTCCTCCCTCTGCATGTGACTGCCTCCTCCTCTGTCCTCCTACTGCATGTGACTGCCTCCTCCTCTGTCCTCCTACTGCATGTGACTGCTTCCTGCTTTGTCATCCCTCTGCATGTGACTGCTTCCTCCTCTATCTTCCTTTCACATGTGACTGCTTCCTCCTCTGTCCTCCAACTGCATGTGACTGCTTCCTCCACTGTCCTCCTTCCACATGTGACTGTCTCCTCCTCTTTCCTCCCTCTGCATGTGACTGCCTCCTCCACTGTCCTCCCCTGCATGTGACTGCCTCCTCCTCTTTCCTCCTACTGCATGTGACTGCTTCCTGCTTTGTCATCCCTCTGCATGTGACTGCTTCCTCCTCTATCTTCCTTCCACATGTGACTGTCTCCTCCTCTGTCCTCCCTCTGCATGTGACTGCCTTCTTATCTGTCCTCCCTACGCATGTGACTGCCTACTCCTTTGTCTTCCTTCTGCATGTGACCACCTCCTCCTCTGTCCTCCTTCCACATTCACATGCCTCCTCCTCTGTACGCCTTCCACATGTGACTGCCTTCTCCTCTGTCCTCCCTCTGCATGTGACTGATTCCTTCCTTGTCCTCCCTGCCCACATGAATGCCTCCTACTATGTCTCCACTGCCATTCCCTTCATATGTGACTGGCTCCTTCTCTATCCTACTTCCACATGTGACTGCCGGCTTCTCTGTACGTACATCCCCAAGTGTAACTGACACCCCCTTTGTCTCTCCCTCCGCATATGGCAGCCTCTTCCTCTGACTAATTTCAGATCTGCCTCTTGCCGAACTATTCATACTGCAGTAATACTACATACGGCAAATCTAGTCAGTTTTCAAATCATATTGCTCTGCAAAAGGGACTCAGTGCAATTATAGATAGGTCAGAGCCACTATCTGCATTTATGAGGGGAAGTGGGCTACATACAAAGCTACCACAGTGTTTATGAGGATGACATTAGAAAGCTTTGAAAAAATGGGCAAAAGGTTTAAAAATGTAAATATGGGCCTAACAGCAGCATTTGTTAGAATAATTGGTAGATATGTTAAATATCAGATCATTTTCTATATATCTTCATCGCTACAGAAATCCTTCCCTGAAAACAGACTGACAGAGAGACCTCATCTCTGGTTCACACGAGTAACTTGGTTCATTCAGTTTATTAACATGCAAGAAAATTAAAAGCTTGATATGGAGAGGAAGGAGGGAGAGAGAGAACATTTTCTGTAGGAAACTGTGGAAATTATGACTAACAAGCAGCCGGATGGAACTCATTGGTATGCATGCAGATTGGCCTCAGTACAAAGCCAATGATTTATAACGGAGGTCAAGTCATTTTACTGTTGGATAGCAATCTCGCAACAATTCTTTAAGTCACGTCCCATTTTACTCATAAGATGTTAAGTAACTAGGGCTCTTGTCGTTTTTAAAATGAAAAATTAGAGCGCTTATGTGACGTCAGGTTTGGAAATTAGAAATGGGTTATACTGTTGGACATGTGTGTACATATGGTGGTATGGCAGAATAGTGTACACACCAGCGGAATATTCCTGACCCAAGAATAGTCCAGTGGCTTAAACAACAGTGTGGTTTATTGAGATTTATAGGTACAGTACAGCCGTACTCAGTGCTGGATTTCCCACTAGGCATGTGAGACACATGCCTAGGGACGACACCTGCTGGTGGGGGAAGCCTTCTTTTTAATGTTGTTCATTAATGGTGGCCTGCAACCCCTCACCTGCGAATCGCTAAACCTCTGCCACTCGCTGGTCACAGGAGGGGGGAGTCGCGACTCACTGGTGGGAGGTTTGTGGGCCGTGTGTGGGGCCGGTTGCTGGTCATGGGTTGGGGGTCACAGGTGGGGGGGGGTTGTGGGTTGCAGAAGGGGGGGTGTGAGTCAAGGGTGGGGAAAGTCATGGGTCATGGCCCCCCCGTTTACAGCATGGAGGGGGTGGGGGCAGCCAATTTTATGGTGCCTAGGAGCGGCCTGACTCTTATTAAGTCATGATGGAGAGTGGGGTTGTAGCAGCTAACCAGCCACAGACTGTACACAAGAAGCGGGTAACAGTGCAGGATGCTGAAACAGCAGTAGTGCAGGTAAAGCAAACAGGTCTCTTGGAGCCAAGGTGGAGGAGATGCCTGTCTCCCCCTTTGCCACTGTGTACAGTATCAAGATGGCGCTGCGAGTGAGCAGTACTTCAGTATCTCCGGTGGCCATTTTGGTTAGGGAATGAAGCATCCCTGGGGAACCATATTGTAGTCTACAATCAGGGATATAAACCACAAATCATTCTGAAAACGTCACAGTAAAATATGTGCCAGCAGTGTCTTCATAACAATCAAAAGCCAGGACAATAAATGTAATAATGGTATTCACTGTCACCTAGTTTCAGGAAAATCTATTAACATCCAAAAACCTTTCGTTTAATAAGAATGATGCAGGAATTTCTTGAAACTCTGCAACTTAGAGTCTGGGAGAAACTGGTGGCATCACATCTGAATTGCCTTATATATAGTACTAGCTGAATACCCGTGCTTTGCTACGGGATGAGGATGGTAAATTAGAATTATAGTTGTTTGTTAATTGACGTTGGTTGGAGTTCTAGTATATAGGTATATCTTGCTTCCCTGACCCACGTTGTGTAGTGGCCGGACCCCTTTTTGGTCCCCCAAGGGACCCTGCTCTTCCCACTATACAACTCTCAGACTGTGGCTTCTTACTGCCTCCATTCCCCTCATCTCATCATGTCAGTGCCCATGTGAAATGATTGATTTATTTACAGTTTCTTATATAGTTCAGCACATTATGCATATCCTAATATACTCTGTGCTTCTGGGGGACCCTGCTATTTCTATTATATAACTCTCAGTGTGTCGGTTCGCGTTCCCTTCATTCCCCTCCTGACATCATGGCACTGCCCCTGTCACATGCAGCCCTGTCCTGCCTGACATATCACGCATCTTCTAATATACTTTGTGCTGCTGGGCACCCTGCTCCTCCCACTATATGACTCTCAGCGTGTGGCTTCCTGCTACCTCCATTCCCCTCCTCACATCATGTCACTGCCACTGTAACATGAAGCCCTGTTGTGACTGACATATCATTCATGTCCTGATATAGTCTGTGCTGCTGGCCCACCCCTAGTGGTGCTAGGGGTGTGTTACCTCCACCGTGTTTATTCCCAGATTGTAAGTCATATGTGTACCAAGTTTGGTGTAAATTGCTCCAGGTATTCCAGAGTTATGCTGTCTGCAGAAATACCCTGTGCTGCTTCCTAACCTCTAGGGGTGCCAGGGGTGTGTTACCCCCACAGTGTTTGTTCCCTGATTATAAGTCATATGTATACCAAGTTTGGTGTAAATTGCTGCATGCATTCCGGAGTTATGCTGGAACACACATATATACATACATACTGTACATACACAAAAACATCAATTTTTGGCGTTTTCAGCGGAAGGGCAGTGACATTTGTAAAACCGGATCTTAGCAAGCAGCTGGGACCTAAGGAGAAGTTACCTGCCAAGTTTCAAGATTGTAGGCCTTGAGGTTTAAGAGATTTCGTGATGAGTCAATCAGTGTTTCAATCTCCTTTTTCGCCATATATATATATATATATATATATATATATATATTCCAGCTGGTTATGATACACTGAGGTATGGGCATAATAACATTTTGCCATTAAAACGCCATTTAGTTATGTCCTAGTGCAGTCGTTCCCAAACTGGGTGCCACGAGGCTCTTGCAGGTGGGCCTCAGGTTGGTGGTCAAACCTCAGGTTGGTGGTCAAATCAAATCAAATAATTTATGGTCAGAGTGATAGGCTAAACCAGTGCTATTGGCTATCAATCACAAAACATGTGGACAATCAGACAAGCACAGCTGTACATCACCACATATCAATGAAAAACTTTTAGGCTACGGCCACACATAGCAGTCAAGCGGGTCCCACTGAACGGGATCCGCTTGGCTGGGAAAGGGGTTCTGTGTGCACATGGATTCCGTTCTGCGGGATCCTGCAGAACAGGGTCCGGCCAGTGACACACAGGATTTCAATGGAAATGTATACATTGAAATGTATGTGTTCACATTGAAATCCCGCCAACCTGTCATAAGGCCCAACCGCAGCATGCTGCGGTCGGATCTGGTGGCGGCGGGACTGCCGCACATGTGTGGTCGCCTGCATAGTGCAGTCTCCTTCCAGTCAAGCGGGTCCCGCTGAATGGGACCCACTTGGCCACTATGTGTGGCCGTAGCCTTAGCCTAGTGGTGCCATGAAAAAAGCGGGTACTTAAGGCACCATAATTCAAGAAAGTATGAGAACCAGTGTCCTAGTGTATTGCTGGAGGAAATGTAAACAAGAATGTGGAAGTAATGACATTTATTTCACTGGGTTTGAGGACAGACATGGCTGAGAGGAGATGATTATAGCAAGGTGACTTCTGTGGATTAGGCAAATGTGTGCACTTATTTTTATGCACCTGTGCAAAGACAGAATGGTCCGGCAATGCCAGCAGTCACTTTGGGAGCTTAAACAATTTTCAATTGAGAGAAGCCTGTTTAATTAATCCAAAATAGTGACACCACTGAAGTACTTTGTGGAGGCAGCTATTTTGTTGGCTTAAACTACTCACTAAGTACCATACAGTAAAACAGTATTACTTACTGTGAACTATATTTGCCTTCTCCCATAAATGTTCAGGAGATTTCTGGATTTCAGGGAGCTCTGTCACACTTCTGGGAAGCAGTTCCGGAACTGGCCCACAGGGGTACAAGAGAAACAACCAGTGGGCCCCACCTCCTCCTGTAGGAATCAGGTTCCAGACTGTGCACTTGAATTATACCTTATACTGTACAGGATTATAGTGTATTTTCTACAGTGCATTGCGGTTATTGATCTGGATCATTATAATGCATGCACTAGCAGAATATAATATAACACCCCTAAGCATGGGCCCATACTATTGCCTTCCCCCGTTGGGCCCTTCATGCCCCAGTCCAACACTGCTGGGAAGGGGCAGTTTAAGAGATGAGAGGGCTGGTGTGCAGCCTCCTTGCAAGCCCCTACTGCATCATGGTGGTCATTCCGAGTTGATAGCTAGCTGCATTAGTTCGCTGTGCAGCGATGAGGCTAAAAAAATGGCACTTCTGCGCGACGTACTATTACAACGAGCGATGTTGTTTCACTCAGTGTCTAGCAATGCTTTTCAGTCGCACTGCCTGCCGCAGAGTGATTGACATGAAGTGGGCGTTTCTTTCTGGTTGTCAACTGACCGTTTTCAGGGAGTGTTCAAAAAAACGCAGGCGTGCCAGGAAAAACGCAGGCGTGGCTGGGCGAACGCAGGGCGTGTTTGTGATGTCAAAACAGGAACTGAACCGTCTGAAGTGATCACAAGCGCTGAGTAGGTTTTGAGCTATTCTGAAACTGCACAAAATTATTTTGTAGCCGCTCTGTGATACATTCGTTCGCACTTCTGCTAAGCTAAAATACACTCCCAGTGGGCGGCGGCATTGCGTTTGCACGGCTGCTAAAAACTGCTAGCGAGCGAACAACTCGGAATGACCACCAATGTTCCCAGTGACTTCTCTACCACACATGTGCAAGTTACTGAGAAAATGGCTGCAGTGCAAATTACTGTGAAAAAGGTAATTGCACAGTGCAGATGCAGGTTTGCGGTGCAAGGTGTGCGGTGTGGGCCCCCCTTTGGGGATAGTATTGAAGTCTGAGGCACACCACACACAAGTACAGTATGCATTTAACCAGTGATATCACTGAGTTGCAAGCCTCTTTGGGCCTGATTCAGATGAGGTGGGAGGTGTTCCCGTCATCATAAAGTACTGATTTTTGGCACTTTGCTCATGTGCAGGATCCATTCTGTTTGTGTTCAATCGAGTCCTGCAACATAAAATGGAGAGCTGTCAGTGATTGAGCGGCGACTGCCTGTTTGTGAAAACGGAGGCGTGTCTCCGCCGTTTAGAGGGTGGGAAGAGCTCAGGGATCTCCGTTGTAGGATAGAGTTTTCCTGGCTTCTGCGGCGGGTGGCTTGTGCTTCTCCATGGGAGCTGTAAGCTGCCTGATTGTGACTGAGTGAACCAATGCTATGCCCTCCTGCTGCATCACTGTACAGTGCTATCACTGCTGCTTCCAAGGAAGTGATAGCAACTCCAACCACAACTGAATCAGGTCCTTAGTGAATTGCTAGGCAACATTTACATGAATATTAATTCAGCACTCAACCATATCTTCCATTTGTTGTTTTCTAAATCAGAACTTTTGAAGTATGAACCATTCTTCCAGGGAATGGAAACAATCCAGCCAATCAGTAATCAATGCAAACATAAATAGTTTGAGGAGCAATTTCTGTCTTCTTGGAGCAATTTAAGATTTGAAACCTGCGAATTTCTGTGACACACAGATGATGTCCACTACCAGTGAAAAAGCAGATGGTGGAACAGTCAACCTTAAAAGTCATATTCTTTAAACGTATCATAGTAATTAGATTGCAAATGTATATTCATCCACGATATACACAAACATTTCAATGAAGTAATTATTTTTGGTTATGAGAGCTGATGCATTCACATTTTCAATTTAAATGCAAATATTTTTAATGGTTTGCTCACAGTTTTCTGTGTTTTTGTTTGTCGTTTGGAAAAATAAGGGATAACTAAAAGATAACTTTTTTCTTTCTTTCTTTCTTTTGAATACACAGGCAGAAGACAAATATGAGTTTTCACAGTGAATGAGTAGATTAACTTCTGTTTGCAATCTAGCCAGCCTTACTTAGGCCCTCATTCCGAGTTGTTCGCTCGTTATTTTCCTTCGCATCGGTGCGATTTTCCGCTAACTGCGCATGCGCAATGTTCGCACTGCGGCTGCGTCAAGTAAATGTGCTAAGAAGTTTGGTATTTTACTCACGGCATTACAAGGTTTTTTCTTCGTTCTGGTGATCGGAGTGTGATTGACAGGAAGTGGGTGTTTCTGGGCGGAAACTGGCCGTTTTATGGGTGTGTGTGAAAAAACGCTGCCGTTTCTGGGAAAAACGCGGGAGTGGCTGGAGAAACGGGGGAGTGCCTGGGCGAATGCTGGGTGTGTTTGTGACGTCAATCCAGGAACGAAACTGACTGAACTGATCGCAGTGGCAGAGTAAGTCTCGAGCTACTCAGAAACTGCTAAGAAATTTCTATTCGCAATTTTGCGAATCTTTCGTTCGCAATTCTGCTAAGCTAAGATTCACTCCCAGAGGGTGGCGGCTTAGCGTGTGCACTGCTGCGAAAAGCGGCTAGCGAGCGAACAACTCGGAATGAGGGCCTTAGTGCAGATTATTTTAAATTCACTCAACTTCATTTTTAAAACAAGGCAACTCTCTGTTTAAAGGCATATTACCCATCGTTGCCTACCCTCCCTCATTCTGCAGGAAACTCCCTGAAATAATAGCAATCTCCCTGACTCCCTGAATAGTCCAGCAATCTCCCTGATTGCACCTTATCTCTATTATGTAGCTGTTACATTCTAGGGGGGAGGGGGGGGGAAATCAGAAATACATACATTCAACCGGGATCATCAGTGTCATTTCCCTGCATTGGTTATAAGTAGAGATGAGCGGGTTCGGTTCTCAGAGAACCGAACCGTACCGAACTTCACGCTCTGAACCCGGTTCCGAGCCCGGCTCGGGTTTTACCGCCTGACTCAGAAACCCGAATGAGGCAAAAGTCATCATCCCGGTGTCGGATTCTTGCGGGATTTGGATTCCATATAAGGAGCCGCGCGTCCCCGCCATTTTCACTCAGGCATTGGAGAGTGTACAGAGAGGACGTGTCTCTGTTCTCTCAGTGTCCTCAGTGTCCATGGCTTGTGGTGAATCTGTCCAGTCACAGTGCTTGTGTCCTCTGCTGCCATATGTCCAGTGTTGCTGTATAGGGTGCATCAGTTCAGGGTGGTGTATTGTGCTGCATCAGTCCAGTCACAGTGGTGGTGTCCTCTGCTGCCATATGTCCACTGCTGCTGTATAATAAGTCCCTTACAGTGTTGTTGTGTTGTGCTGCATCAGACCAGTGGTAGTGTCCTGGCCATCAGTCATTCCAGTGACCAGGCAGTCACAGTGGTATACGCTGCTGCTATATGTACACTGCTACAGTATAATAATAATAATAATAATAATAATAAAATAACCACAAGTCCCTCACAGTGTTGCTGTGTTTGTGCTGCATCAGACCAGTGGTAGTGTCCTGGCCATCAGCCATTCCAGTGACCAGGCAGTCACAGTGGTATACGGTGTTGTTATATGTCCACTGCTGATGTATAATAATAACAACAACCACAAGTCCCTCACAGTGTTGTTGTGTTGTGCTGCATCAGACCAGTGGTAGTGTCCCGGCCATCAGTCATTCCAGTGACCAGGCAGTCACAGTGATATACGCTGCTGCTATATGTCCACTGCTGCCATATTATAATCATTATTATAAAAACAAGTCCCTTACAGTGTTGCTGTGTTGTGCTGCATCAGACCAGTGGTAGTGTCCTGGCCATCAGCCATCAGTCTTTCCTGTGCCGCATATTGTGTTATATAACTCCAGAAACATAATGGAGAACAAAAATTTGGAGGATAAAATAGAGAAAGATCAAGAACCACTTCCTTCTAGTGCTGAAGCTGCTGCCACTAGCCATGACATAGATGATGAAATGCCATCAACGTCGTCTGCCAAGGCCGATGCCCAATGTGATAGTAGAGGGCATCTAAAATCCAAAAAGCCAAAGTGCAGTAAAAAGACCCTAAAAAATAAATTTATATGGTCTGAGGAGAAACGTAAACTTGCCAATATGCCATTTACGACACAGAGTGTCAAGGAATGGCTGAGGCCCTGGCCTATGTTCATGACTAGTGTTTCAGCTTCACATGACGATGGACGCCCTCATAACTGAGGCCTTGACACTTAAGTTGGTGTTAGATGTGCGTCCGGTAGCCGCTATTAGTGCAGTGGGATTTAGACAATTGATGGAGGTATTGTGTTCCCGGTACCAAATCCCATCTAGATTCCACTTCACTAGGCAGGCGATAGCGAGATTTTGCCATTTAATTCCAATGATTTGGATGTATAATTATTAATTCCAGTGATCTTGCCAATTAATTCCAGTGATTTGGATGTATAATTCCAGTGATTTTGCCAATTAATTCCAGTGATTTGGACATATAATTATTAATTACAGTGATTTTGCCAATTAATTCCAGTGATTTGGACGTCTAATTCCAGTGATTTTGCCAATTAATTCTAGTGATTTGGACGTATAATTATTAATTACAGCGATCTTGCCAATTAATTCCAGTGATTTGGACGTATAATTACAGTCATTTTGCCAATTAATTCCAGTGATTTGGACATATAATTATTAATTACAGTGATCTTGCCAATTAATTACAGTGATTTGGACGTATAATTACCGTGATTTTGCCAATTAATTACAGTGATTTGGACATATAATTATTAATTCCAGTGATTTTGCCAATTAATTACAGTGATTTGGACGTATAATTCCAGTGATCTTGCCAATTAATTACAGTGATTTGGACGTATAATTCCAGTGATTTTGCCAATTAATTACAATGATTTGGACATATAATTCCAGTGATTTGGACGTATAATTCCAGTTGGAATTGTTTGTGTTGCTTGGCTTAGTCACCTCTTCGACATCTTTGCATGAGGTGCTATTTGGGGCCTAGTTTTTGAAAAGTGCCATCCTGTGTGACACTGCCGTATGAGTCCAGGGGTACTGCTGTATTAGTCATGGGGTACTGCTGTATAAGTCCACCAATTGTAGATTTTTTTAAAAGTGACTGGAGCGTGCTGGAGATGCTGTCAGTGGCAGAGGCGTCACTAGGGTTGGTGTCACCCGGTGTGGTAATTCATGGTGTCACCCCCCATGGACCTCCTCCCGTATCACACCACATGGAATCCTTATTAATATCATAATTCAGGAGGCAGTCAATTGACTGTCGGACAGTATCCCAGGGGTCAGTATACCGATGGCGGAATCCCGTCACCCGCTGCAATACCGGCTGGTTTCCCCACTTGGGTGCTGGTCCACGTAACCACCTGAGGGGGAAGGCCCGAAGCATGGTGAGCACAGCGAGCTCGCGAGGGGACATGCTGCGCTCGATGCCGGGATCCCGGCTGTTGAGCTCCCGGCGTCGGTCTCCTGATCATTGGGATCTCTTACTGATCCCCATAATTCCTGTATATCACTGAATGCAATGGCAATAGCAGTGACATAAAACAGCTAACAAAATTAACATTATACCTTTATATCCTTGGTTTCCCAAGGAAGGGGCATGACCACACAATAGTACCCCCAATTCAAATTACAGTACACGGTAGCACAATCTTATTCACACTACACTGCACATGATGTCACTTATACACATTACATCACACAGTAGTACCCCTTGTACATGTTATGCTGCACAATAGTACCGAAGGTGGCAGGTGGTGACTGAGGAGTCAATATAGGTGACAAAGTGGTAGATGGTGACAGGGAGAAGGTGACAGAGTATCAGTGGATGATGGGAGTTGCAGACAGGCAGAGGCAGTGGGTGACTGGGTAGTCAGTGGGTTTGAGGAAGAGGAAGATGGGAGGTAGAGGGTAACAGCGAGAGAGTCTGTGTGTGATGAAGAGGCAGGTAGTGACAGGTAGAGATGAAAGGAAGAGGCAGTGGGTGACAAGGGAAAGGCAGTGGGTGAAATAGGGAAGCAGAGGGTTACAGGGAGTGGCATAGGGTGACAGTGGTAGACAGCGAGAGGCATAGGGTGACAGGGGAAGGAAGACGGTGACAGCGGAGTGGTGACAGTGAGATGCAAAGGATGATAGGGAGAGGCAGCGGGCGACTGGGGAAAGGTAGTGGGTGACTGGGGAGGACTGTGGGTGACAATGACAGTGTTCTCACCAGAATATGTTTGAATCTGGCGGCATTATGAAGTACAGTAGGTGGGAAGGGGAGCAGGGTGGGGAGAGGTGGACCTGATGTCTGTGGTGGCATCAGGTCTCAGGGGTCCCAGGGGCCATGTTTTCCTTCACAAATATTATTGGGGTCTCAGGGGGCAGCAGGATGCGTGTGTGAGTGTGAGCAGGAACACAATCTGCTGCTGTGGCTGGGTACAGAGCAGGACTCCCTCCAGTGGCTACACTGGTAGAGCAGATGTAGGAGAGGAGATGATTTACAATACTAGTTATACTTACTTCTGCGTCGTCTCAGTGTGCTGGATTAATATGTGCAGGCAGGCAGGGCTGTTCTTCACTTAGCCGTGATCGTATCACCGTCTCCCCCTCAGCGCACATCTAGTCCCCGGCTGGCAGTGGCAGTGGCACTCAAGAGGCAGAGAGGAGGAGCCAGGGAGTGGTAACAGGCGAGGTCCGCATTGCCTCTCCTCCTGAGCTCCGTGGCTCTGTCCTCCTAACCCTGGGTCCACTCCTATCACGGGCGGCTGACAGAGCGGCAGCCGCAGCGTGATTTATCTGATTGTCATTGACCAGCGGAAGCTCCGCCACTAGGGGTGTGGGTGTGCAGCTTATTTTGGTGTCACCCCATTGAACGGTGACACCTGGGTGCGGGCCGCACCCCCCGCGTCCCCCTCTTGAAGCCACTGGTCAGTGGACCGAACAATTGCGGCCCACTCTCGACATTCAGCCACTGCGTGACACTACTAGATGGGCCAGCTGGTTGTGTCGCTTAGCTTAGTCATACAGTAACCTTGGTGCACCTTTTTTTCTTCTTTGCATCATGTGCTGTTAGAGGACTTTTTTTAATATCTGCCTTCCTGTCTGCCACTGCAGTGCCATGCCTAGATGGGCCAATTGTTTGTGTCGCTTGGCTTAGTCATACAACTACTTCATTGCAATTCTTTTTCTTCTTTGCATGATGTGCTGTTTGGGGCCTTTTTTATATCTGCCCTCATGTCTGACACTGCAGTGCCACTCCTAGACGGGCCAGGTGTTTGTGTTGTCCACTTGTGTCGCTTAGCTTAGTCATCCAGCAACCTTGGTGCAACCTTTTTGCCTAAAAACAATATTGTGAAGTGTGAGGTGCTCAGAATAGACTGGACATGAGTGGAAATGATTGTTATTGAGGTTAATAGTACTGTAGGAGCAAAATTACCACCAAATTCTGTGATTTTTGCTGTTTTTATGTTTTTTTCAAATATCATCCAGATCCAAAACTAAAACCAAAACACGAAAGGGTGGTTTTGGCAAATCCAAGCCAAAACCAAAACACGAAAGTGGAATTAGAACCAAAACCAAAACACAAACACGAAAAGTGCCAGCCGCACATCTCTAGTTATAAGGCACAGTGATCCCTATGGCTACATGCATTATAAATAAGGATTCTTGTGGCCACTTACAGTATATGGAACCTCTTGTAAAACACAATACACACACAAACTAGTGATGAGCACCGGAAATTTTTCGGGTTTTGTGTTTTGGTTTTGGGTTCGGTTCCGCGGCCGTATTTTGGGTTCAAACGCGTTTTGGCAACACCTCACCGAATTTTTTTTGTCGGATTCGGGTGTGTTTTGGATTCGGGTGTTTTTTTCAAAAAACCCTAAAAAACAGCTTAAATCATAGAATTTGGGGGTCATTTTGATCCCAAAGTATTATTAACCTCAATAACCATAATTTCCACTCATTTTCAGTCTATTCTGAACACCTCACAATATTATTTTTAGTCCTAAAATTTGCACCGAGGTCGCTGGATGTCTAAGCTCAGCGACCCAAGTGGCCGACACAAACACCTGGCCCATCTAGGAGTGGCACTGCAGTGTCACGCAGGATGGCCCTTCAAAAAACTACTCCCCAAACAGCACATGACGCAAAGAAGAAAAAAAAGAGGCGCAATGAGGTAGCTGTGTGAGTAAGCTAAGCAACCCTAGTGGCCGACACAAACACCTGGCCCATCTAGGAGTGGCACTGCAGTGTCACGCAGGATGGCCCTTCCAAAAAACACCCCCCAAACAGCACATGATGCAAAGAAAAAAAGAGGTGCAATGAGGTAGCTGTGTGACTAAGCTAAGCAACCCTAGTGGCCGACACAAACACCTGGCCCATCTAGGAGTGGCACTGCAGTGTCACGCAGGATGGCCCTTCAAAAAACTACTCCCCAAACAGCACATGACGCAAAGAAGAAAAAAAAGATGCGCAATGAGGTAGCTGTGTGACTAAGATAAGCGACCCTAGTGGCCGACACAAACACCTGGCCCATCTAGGAGTGGCACTGCAGTGTCACGCAGGATGGCCCTTCCAAAAAACACCCCCCAAACAGCACATGACGCAAAGAAAAAAAGAGGCGCAATGAGGTAGCTGTGTGACTAAGATAAGCGACCCAAGTGGCCGACACAAACACCTGGCCCATCTAGGAGTGGCACTGCAGTGTCACGCAGGATGGCCCTTCCAAAAAACACCCCCCAAACAGCACATGATGCAAAGAAAAAAAGAGGCGCAATGAGGTAGCTGTGTGACTAAGTAAAGCGACCCAAGTGGCTGACACAAACACCTGGCCCATCTACGAGTGGCACTGCAGTGTCACGCAGGATGGCCCTTCCAAAAACTACTCCCCAAACAGCACATGACGCAAAGAAGAAAAAAAAGAGGCGCAATGAGGTAGCTGTGTGAGTAAGCTAAGCGACCCTAGTGGCCGACACAAACACTTGGCCCATCTAGGAGTGGCACTGCAGTGTCACGCAGGATGGCCCTTCCAAAAAACACCCCCCAAACAGCACATGACGCAAAGAAAAAAAGAGGCGCAATGAGGTAGCTGTGTGACTAAGCTAAGCGACCCTAGTGGCCGACACAAACACCTGGCCCATCTAGGAGTGGCACTGCAGTGTCACGCAGGATGGCCCTTCAAAAAACTACTCCCCAAACAGCACATGACGCAAAGAAGAAAAAAAAGATGCGCAATGAGGTAGCTGTGTGACTAAGATAAGCGACCCTAGTGGCCGACACAAACACCTGGCCCATCTAGGAGTGGCACTGCAGTGTCACGCAGGATGGCCCTTCCAAAAAACACCCCCCAAACAGCACATAACGCAAAGAAAAAAAGAGGCGCAATGAGGTAGCTGTGTGACTAAGCTAAGCGACCCTAGTGGCCGACACAAACACCTGGCCCATCTAGGAGTGGCACTGCAGTGTCACGCAGGATGGCCCTTCAAAAAACTACTCCCCAAACAGCACATGACGCAAAGAAGAAAAAAAAGATGCGCAATGAGGTAGCTGTGTGACTAAGATAAGCGACCCAAGTGGCCGACACAAACACCTGGCCCATCTAGGAGTGGCACTGCAGTGTCACGCAGGATGGCCCTTCCAAAAACTACTCCCCAAACAGCACATGACGCAAAGAAAAATGAAAGAAAAAAGAGGTGCAAGATGGAATTGTCCTTGGGCCCTCCCACCCACCCTTATGTTGTATAAACAGGACATGCACACTTTAACCAACCCATCATTTCAGTGACAGGGTCTGCCATACGACTGTGACTGAAATGACGGGTTGGTTTGGACCCCCACCAAAAAAGAAGCAATTAATCTCTCCTTGCACAAACTGGCTCTACAGAGGCAAGATGTCCACCTCATCATCATCCTCCGATATATCACCGTGTACATCCCCCTCCTCACAGATTATCAATTCGTCCCCACTGGAATCCACCATCTCAGCTCCCTGTGTACTTTGTGGAGGCAATTGCTGCTGGTGAATGTCTCCACGGAGGAATTGATTATAATTCATTTTAATGAACATCATCTTCTCCACATTTTCTGGATGTAACCTCGTACGCCGATTGCTGACAAGGTGAGCGGCGGCACTAAACACTCTTTCGGAGTACACACTTGTGGGAGGGCAACTTAGGTAGAATAAAGCCAGTTTGTGCAAGGGCCTCCAAATTGCCTCTTTTTCCTGCCAGTATAAGTACGGACTGTCTGACGTGCCTACTTGGATGCGGTCACTCATATAATCCTCCACCATTCTTTCAATGGGGAGAGAATCATATGCAGTGACAGTAGACGACATGTCCGTAATCGTTGTCAGGTCCTTCAGTCCGGACCAGATGTCAGCATCAGCAGTCGCTCCAGACTGCCCTGCATCACCGCCAGCGGGTGGGCTCGGAATTCTGAGCCTTTTCCTCGCACCCCCAGTTGCGGGAGAATGTGAAGGAGGAGATGTTGACAGGTCGCGTTCCGCTTGACTTGACAATTTTGTCACCAGCAGTTCTTTGAACCCCAGCAGACTTGTGTCTGCCGGAAAGAGAGATCCAAGGTAGGTTTTAAATCTAGGATCGAGCACGGTGGCCAAAATGTAGTGCTCTGATTTCAACAGATTGACCACCCGTGAATCCTTGTTAAGCGAATTAAGGGCTCCATCCACAAGTCCCACATGCCTAGCGGAATCGCTCTGTGTTAGCTCCTCCTTCAATGTCTCCAGCTTCTTCTGCAAAAGCCTGATGAGGGGAATGACCTGACTCAGGCTGGCAGTGTCTGAACTGACTTCACGTGTGGCAAGTTCAAAAGGTTGCAGAACCTTGCACAACGTTGAAATCATTCTCCACTGCGCTTGAGACAGGTGCATTCCACCTCCTATATCGTGCTCAGTTGTATAGGCTTGAATGGCCTTTTGCTGCTCCTCCAACCTCTGAAGCATATAGAGGGTTGAATTCCACCTCGTTACCATTTCTTGCTTCAGATGATGGCAGGGCAGGTTCAGGCGTTTTTGGTGGTGCTCCAGTCTTCTGTACGTGGTGCCTGTACGCCGAAAGTGTCCCGCAATTCTTCTGGCCACCGACAGCATCTCTTGCACGCCCCTCTCGTTTTTTAAATAATTCTGCACCACCAAATTCAAGGTATGTGCAAAACATGGGACGTGCTGGAATTTGCCCAGATTTAATGCACACACAATATTGCTGGCGTTATCCGATGCCACAAATCCACAGGAGAGTCCAATTAGGGTAAGCCATTCCGCGATGATCTTCCTCAGTTGCCGTAAGAGGTTTTCAGCTGAGTGCGTATTCTGGAAAGCGGTGATACAAAGCGTAGCCTGCCTAGGAAAGAGTTGGCGTTTGCGAGATGCTGCTACTGGTGCCGCCGCTGCTGTTCTTGCGGCGGGAGTCCATACATCTACCCAGTGGGCTGTCACAGTCATATAGTCCTGAGCCTGCCCTGCTCCACTTGTCCACATGTCCGTGGTTAAGTGGACATTGGGTACAACTGCATTTTTTAGGACACTGGTGAGTCTTTTTCTGAGGTCTGTGTACATTTTCGGTATCGCCTGCCTAGAGAAATGGAACCTAGATGGTATTTGGTACCGCGGACACAGTACCTCCAACAAGTCTCTAGTTGGCTCTGCAGTAATGATGGATACCGGAACCACGTTTCTCACCGCCCAGGATGCCAAGGCCTCAGTTATCCGCTTTGCAGCAGGATGACTGCTGTGATATTTCATCTTCCTCGCAAAGGACTGTTGGACAGTCAATTGCTTGGTGGAAGTAGTAAAAGTGGTCTTACGACTTCCCCTCTGGGATGACCATCGACTCCCAGCAGCAACAACAGCAGCGCCAGCAGCAGTAGGCGTTACATGCAAGGATGCATCAGAGGAATCCCAGGCAGGAGAGGACTCGTCAGAATTGCCAGTGACATGGCCTGCAGGACTATTGGCATTCCTGGGGAAGGAGGAAATTGACACTGAGGGAGTTGGTGGGGTGGTTTGCGTGAGCTTGGTTACAAGAGGAAGGGATTTACTGGTCAGTGGACTGCTTCCGCTGTCGCCCAAAGTTTTTGAACTTGTCACTGACTTATGATGAATGCGCTGCAGGTGACGTATAAGGGAGGATGTTCCGAGGTGGTTAACGTCCTTACCCCTACTTATTACAGCTTGACAAAGGCAACACACGGCTTGACAAATGTTGTCTGCATTTCTGTTGAAATACTTCCACACCGAAGAGCTGATTTTTTTGGTATTTTCACCAGGCATGTCAAAGGCCCTATTCCTCCCACGGACAACAGGTGTCTCCCCGGGTGCCTGACTTAAACAAACCACCTCACCATCAGAATCCTCCTGGTCAATTTCCTCCCCAGCGCCAGCAACACCCATATCCTCCTCATCCTGGTGTACTTCAACACTGACATCTTCAATCTGACTATCAGGAACTGGACTGCGGGTGCTCCTTCCAGCACTTGCAGGGGGCGTACAAATGGTGGAAGGCGCATGCTCTTCACGTCCAGTGTTGGGAGGGTCAGGCATCGCAAACGACACAATTGGACTCTCCTTGTGGATTTGTGATTTCGAAGAACGCACAGTTCTTTGCTGTGCTTTTGCCAGCTTGAGTCTTTTCATTTTTCTAGCGAGAGGCTGAGTGCTTCCATCCTCATGTGAAGCTGAACCACTAGCCATGAACATAGGCCAGGGCCTCAGCCGTTCCTTGCCACTCCGTGTGGTAAATGGCATATTGGCAAGTTTACGCTTCTCCGACAATTTTATTTTAGATTTTTGAGTCCTTTTTTTACTGATATTTGGTGTTTTGGATTTTACATGCTCTGTACTATGACATTGGGCATCGGCCTTGGCAGACGACGTTGATGGCATTTCATCGTCTCGGCCATGACTAGTGGCAGCAGCTTCAGCACGAGGTGGAAGTCGATCTTGATCTTTCCCTATTTTTGGAACCTCAACATTTTTGTTCTCCATATTTTAATAGGCACAACTAAAAGGCACCTCAGGTAAACAATGGAGATGGATGGATACTAGTATACTTATGGATGGACGAGCGACTGCCGACACAGAGGTAGCTACAGCCGTGGACTACCGTAATGCGTCTGCTGCTAATATAGACTGGATGATAATGATATAAAATATATATATATATCACTACTGCAGCCGGACAGGTATATATTATATAATGACGGACCTGCTGGACACTGTCAGCACTGCAGACTCCTAAAGTAAGCTACTAGTATCAAGAAGATAGAAAAAAAAAAAAAACACCACAGGTAGGTGGTATACAATTATGGATGGATGAGCGACTGCCGACACAGAGGTAGCTACAGCCGTGGACTACCGTACTGCGTCTGCTGCTAATATAGACTGGATGATAATGATATAAAAAATATATATATATCACTACTGCAGCCGGACAGGTATATATTATATAATGACGGACCTGCTGGACACTGTCAGCACTGCAGACTCCTAAAGTAAGCTACTAGTATCAAGAAGATAAAAAAAAAAAACACAACAGCTAGGTGATATACAATTATGGATGGACGAGCGACTGCCGACACAGAGTTAGATACAGCCGTGGACTACCGTACTGCATCTGCTGCTAATATAGACTGGATGATAATGATATTAAAAATATATATATATATCACTACTGCAGCCGGACAGGTATATATTATATAATGACGGACCTGCTGGACACTGTCAGCACTGCAGACTCCTAAAGTAAGCTACTAGTATCAAGAAGATAGAAAAAAAAAAAAAAACACCACAGGTAGGTGGTATACAATTATGGATGGACGAGCGACTGCCGACACAGAGGTAGCTACAGCGGTGGACTACCGTACTGCGTCTGCTGCTAATATAGACTGGATGATAATGATATAAAATATATATATATATATCACTACTGCAGCCGGACAGGTATATATTATATAATGACGGACCTGCTGGACACTGTCAGCACTGCAGACTCCTAAAGTAAGCTACTAGTATCAAGAAGATAGAAAAAAAAAACACAACAGGTAGGTGGTATACAATTATGGATGGACGAGCGACTGCCGACACAGAGGTAGCTACAGCCGTGGACTACCGTACTGCGTCTGCTGCTAATATAGACTGGATGATAATGATATAAAAAATATATATATATCACTACTGCAGCCGGACAGGTATATATTATATAATGACGGACCTGCTGGACACTGTCAGCACTGCAGACTCCTAAAGTAAGCTACTAGTATCAAGAAGATAGAAAAAAAAAAAAAACACAGGTAGGTGGTATACAATTATGGATGGACGAGCGACTGCCGACACAGAGGTAGCTACAGCCGTGGACTACCGTACTGCGTCTGCTGCTAATATAGACTGGATAATAATGATATAAAAAATATATATATATCACTACTGCAGCTGGACAGGTATATATTATATAATGACGGACCTGCTGGACACTGTCAGCACTGCAGACTCCTAAAGTAAGCTACTAGTATCAAGAAGATAGAAAAAAAAAAACACCACAGGTAGGTGGTATACAATTATGGATGGATGAGCGACTGCCGACACAGAGGTAGCTACAGCCGCGGACTACCATACTGCGTCTGCTGCTAATATAGACTGGATGATAATGATATAAAAAATATATATATATCACTACTGCAGCCGGACAGGTATATATTATATAATGACGGACCTGCTGGACACTGTCAGCACTGCAGACTCCTAAAGTAAGCTATTAGTATCAAGAAGATAGAAAAAAAATAAACACCACAGGTAGGTGGTATACAATTATGGATGGACGAGCGACTGCCGACAGAGAGGTAGCTACAGCCGTGGACTACTGTACTGCGTCTGCTGCTAATATAGACTGGATGATAATGATATAAAAAATATATATATATCACTACTGCAGCCGGACAGGTATATATTATATAATGACGGACCTGCTGGACACTGTCAGCACTGCAGACTCCTAAAGTAAGCTACTAGTATCAAGAAGATAGAAAAAAAAAACACAACAGGTAGGTGGTATACAATTATGGATGGACGAGCGACTGCCGACACAGAGTTAGATACAGCCGTGGACTACCGTACTGCGTCTGCTGCTAATATAGACTGGATGATAATGATATTAAAAATATATATATATATCACTACTGCAGCCGGACAGGTATATATTATATAATGACGGACCTGCTGGACACTGTCAGCACTGCAGACTCCTAAAGTAAGCTACTAGTATCAAGAAGATAGAAAAAAAAAAAAAAACACCACAGGTAGGTGGTATACAATTATGGATGGACGAGCGACTGCCGACACAGAGGTAGCTACAGCCGTGGACTACCGTACTGCGTCTGCTGCTAATATAGACTGGATGATAATGATATAAAAAAGATATATATATCACTACTGCAGCCGGACAGGTATATATTATATAATGACGGACCTGCTGGACACTGTCAGCACTGCAGACTCCTAAAGTAAGCTACTAGTATCAAGAAGATAGAAGAAAAAAAAACACCACAGGTAGGTGGTATACAATTATGGATGGACGAGCGACTGCCGACACAGAGGTAGCTACAGCCGTGGACTACCGTACTGCGTCTGCTGCTAATATAGACTGGATGATAATGATATAAAAAATATATATATATCACTACTGCAGCCGGACAGGTATATATTATATAATGACGGACCTGCTGGACACTGTCAGCACTGCAGACTCCTAAAGTAAGCTACTAGTATCAAGAAGATAGAAAAAAAAAAACACAACAGGTAGGTGGTATACAATTATGGATGGACGAGCGACTGCCGACACAGAGGTAGCTACAGCCGTGGACTACCGTACTGCGTCTGCTGCTAATATAGACTGGATGATAATGATATAAAAAATATATATATATCACTACTGCAGCCGGACAGGTATATATTATATAATGACGGACCTGCTGGACACTGTCAGCACTGCAGACTCCTAAAGTAAGCTACTAGTATCAAGAAGATAGAAAAAAAAACACAGGTAGGTGGTATACAATTATGGATGGACGAGCGACTGCCGACACAGAGGTAGCTACAGCCGTGGACTACCGTACTGCGTCTGCTGCTAATATAGACTGGATGATAATGATATAAAAAATATATATATATCACTACTGCAGCCGGACAGGTATATATTATATAATGACGGACCTGCTGGACACTGTCAGCACTGCAGACTCCTAAAGTAAGCTACTAGTATCAAGAAGATAGAAAAAAAAAACACCACAGGTAGGTGGTATACAATTATGGATGGACGAGCGACTGCCGACACAGAGGTAGCTACAGCCTTGGACTACCGTACTGCGTCTGCTGCTAATATAGACTGGATGATAATGATATAAAAAATATATATATATCACTACTGCAGCCGGACAGGTATATATTATATAATGACGGACCTGCTGGACACTGTCAGCACTGCAGACTCCTAAAGTAAGCTACTAGTATCAAGAAGATAGAAAAAAAAAAAAACACCACAGGTAGGTGGTATACAATTATGGATGGACGAGCGACTGCCGACACAGAGGTAGCTACAGCCGTGGACTACCGTACTGCGTCTGCTGCTAATATAGACTGGATGATAATGATATAAAAAATATATATATATCACTACTGCAGGACAGGTATATATTATATAATGACGGACCTGCTGGACACTGTCAGCAGAATGCGTTTATAGAATAAAAACACCACACGACGAGTGTTTAACTTTTTCAGGCAGACAATCACAATATACTGGTGGTCAGTGGTCACTGGTCAGTCACACTGGCAGTGGCACTCTGGCAGCAAAAGTGTGCACTGTTAATGTACTCCTGCTATAACTGCTCCCCAGTCTCCCCCACAATTAACCTGTGTGAGCAGTGAGCACTCAGCACAGTCAGATATACATAGATGATGCAGCACACTGAGGCTGAGCACAGATATGGTATACTGTGTCACTGTGTATCGTTTTTTTTCAGGCAGAGAACGGATTATATTAAATAATAATAAAACTGCACTGGTGGTCACTGGTCAGTCACTAGTAAACTCTGCACTCTCTGAGTACTCCTAAGCTCCAGTAAATCAAGTGTCTCACTCTCACTCTCTATCTATTTCTATTCTAAACGGAGAGGACGCCAGTCACGTCCTCTCCCTATCAATCTCAATGCACGTGTGAAAATGGCGGCGACGCGCGGCTCCTTATATAGAATCCGAGTCTCGCGATAGAATCCGAGCCTCGCGAGAATCCGACAGCGGGATGATGACGTTTGGGCGTGCTCGGGTTAACCAAGCAAGGCGGGAAGATCCGAGTCTGCCTCGGACCCGTGTAAAAAGGCTGAAGTTCGGGGGGGTTCGGATTCCGAGGAACCGAACCCGCTCATCACTAACACAAACCCTGCAAAATATCAGTGTATTTTCTTCAACAAGTAGATCTTATTAACTTTGGGACTCATTTACATTTTGATGTAAGTAATTTTCATGACACGCCTCTCAGATGTAGCAGTACACGTCCGTGCTAATAGGTGTTACTTTCACAATCTCCCTGCAATGTTTTTTCAAAAGTAGGCAAGTATGAAATTACCCTTAAAGTAAGTTTAGGCCCTGCTTTCCTTCAATAACAAAATATATTCAGGGACTACAGTAATTTAGAGTCAAGATTATAAAATTTCGGGTACTAGATCCAATAATTATCATTTATTACTGCTGCATATTATGACAACAAAACATTAAGGATTGTTTTATGCATTTCTATAATGGGTGCAGTGTGAGCGGTGCACACAGGCCCCTGGGTCCAAAGGGGCCCACACTGCATACCCTACACCCATGTTCAATTACTTACCTTTCTGGAGTCTCGTGTCTGGACTGCTACTGCAGCAGAAATCACTCGGAAAATGGCACGGCGGCCATTTTCCCATTGATTCCTGCATGTGCTGTAGAAATTTGCACAGGAAACATGGCAGGTGCCATTTTTCTAGAGATCTGCGCATGCACAATAGAGATGAGCGCCTGAAATTTTTCGGGTTTTGTGTTTTGGTTTTGGGTTCGGTTCCGCGGCCGTGTTTTGGGTTCGAACGCGTTTTGGCAAAACCTCACCGAATTTTTTTTGTTGGATTCGGGTGTGTTTTGGATTCGGGTGTTTTTTTCAAAAAACACTAAAAATCAGCTTAAATCATAGAATTTGGGGGTCATTTTGATCCCAAAGTATTATTAACCTCAAAAACCATAATTAATACTCATTTTCAGTCTATTCTGAATATCTCACACCTCACAATATTATTTTTAGTCCTAAAATTTGCACCGAGGTCGCTGTGTGAGTAAGATAAGCGACCCTAGTGGCCGACACAAACACCGGGCCCATCTAGGAGTGGCACTGCAGTGTCACGCAGGATGTCCCTTCCAAAAAACCCTCCCCAAACAGCACATGACGCAAAGAAAAAAAGAGGCGCAATGAGGTAGCTGTGTGAGTAAGATTAGCGACCCTAGTGGCCGACACAAACACCGGGCCCATCTAGGAGTGGCACTGCAGTGTCACGCAGGATGGCCCTTCCAAAAAACCCTCCCCAAACAGCACATGACGCAAAGAAAAAAAGAGGCGCAATGAGGTAGCTGTGTGAGTAAGATTAGCGACCCTAGTGGCCGACACAAACACCGGGCCCATCTAGGAGTGGCACTGCAGTGTCACGCAGGATGTCCCTTCCAAAAAACCCTCCCCAAATAGCACATGACGCAAAGAACAAAAGAGGCGCAATGAGGTAGCTGTGTGAGTAAGATTAGCGACCCTAGTGGCCGACACAAACACCGGGCCCATCTAGGAGTGGCACTGCAGTGTCACGCAGGATGTCCCTTCCAAAAAACCCTCCCCAAACAGCACATGACGCAAAGAAAAAAAGAGGCGCAATGAGGTAGCTGACTGTGTGAGTAAGATTAGCGACCCTAGTGGCCGACACAAACACCGGGCCCATTTAGGAGTGGCACTGCAGTGTCACGCAGGATGTCCCTTCCAAAAAACCCTCCCCAATCAGCACATGATGCAAAGAAAAAGAAAAGAAAAAAGAGGTGCAAGATGGAATTGTCCTTGGGCCCTCCCACCCACCCTTATGTTGTATAAACAAAACAGGACATGCACACTTTAACCAACCCATCATTTCAGTGACAGGGTCTGCCACACGACTGTGACTGATATGACGGGTTGGTTTGGACCCCCCCCAAAAAAGAAGCAATTAATCTCTCCTTGCACAAACTGGCTCTACAGAGGCAAGATGTCCACCTCATCATCACCCTCCGATATATCACCGTGTACATCCCCCTCCTCACAGATTATCAATTCGTCCCCACTGGAATCCACCATCTCAGCTCCCTGTGTACTTTGTGGAGGCAATTGCTGCTGGTCAATGTCTCCGCGGAGGAATTGATTATAATTCATTTTAATGAACATCATCTTCTCCACATTTTCTGGATGTAACCTCGTACGCCGATTGCTGACAAGGTGAGCGGCGGCACTAAACACTCTTTCGGAGTACACACTTGTGGGAGGGCAACTTAGGTAGAATAAAGCCAGTTTGTGCAAGGGCCTCCAAATTGCCTCTTTTTCCTGCCAGTATAAGTACGGACTGTGTGACGTGCCTACTTGGATGCGGTCACTCATATAATCCTCCACCATTCTATCAATGTTGAGAGAATCATATGCAGTGACAGTAGACGACATGTCCGTAATCGTTGTCAGGTCCTTCAGTCCGGACCAGATGTCAGCATCAGCAGTCGCTCCAGACTGCCCTGCATCACCGCCAGCGGGTGGGCTCGGAATTCTGAGCCTTTTCCTCGCACCCCCAGTTGCGGGAGAATGTGAAGGAGGAGATGTTGACAGGTCGCGTTCCGCTTGACTTGACAATTTTGTCACCAGCAGGTCTTTCAACCCCAGCAGACTTGTGTCTGCCGGAAAGAGAGATCCAAGGTAGGCTTTAAATCTAGGATCGAGCACGGTGGCCAAAATGTAGTGCTCTGATTTCAACAGATTGACCACCCGTGAATCCTTGTTAAGCGAATTAAGGGCTCCATCCACAAGTCCCACATGCCTAGCGGAATCGCTCCGTGTTAGCTCCTCCTTCAATGTCTCCAGCTTCTTCTGCAAAAGCCTGATGAGGGGAATGACCTGACTCAGGCTGGCAGTGTCTGAACTGACTTCACGTGTGGCAAGTTCAAAGGGCATCAGAACCTTGCACAATGTTGAAATCATTCTCCACTGCGCTTGAGACAGGTGCATTCCACCTACTATATCGTGCTCAATTGTATAGGCTTGAATGGCCTTTTGCTGCTCCTCCAACCTCTGAAGCATATAGAGGGTTGAATTCCACCTCGTTACCACTTCTTGCTTCAGATGATGGCAGGGCAGGTTCAGTAGTTTTTGGTGGTGCTCCAGTCTTCTGTACGTGGTGCCTGTACGCCGAAAGTGTCCCGCAATTCTTCTGGCCACCGACAGCATCTCTTGCACGCCCCTGTCGTTTTTTAAAAAATTCTGCACCACCAAATTCAAGGTATGTGCAAAACATGGGACGTGCTGGAATTTGCCCATATTTAATGCACACACAATATTGCTGGCGTTGTCCGATGCCACAAATCCACAGGAGAGTCCAATTGGGGTAAGCCATTCCGCGATGATCTTCCTCAGTTGCCGTAAGAGGTTTTCAGCTGTGTGCGTATTCTGGAAACCGGTGATACAAAGCGTAGCCTGCCTAGGAAAGAGTTGGCGTTTGCGAGATGCTGCTACTGGTGCCGCCGCTGCTGTTCTTGCGGAGGGAGTCCATACATCTACCCAGTGGGCTGTCACAGTCATATAGTCCTGACCCTGCCCTGCTCCACTTGTCCACATGTCCGTGGTTAAGTGGACATTGGGTACAGCTGCATTTTTTAGGACACTGGTGACTCTTTTTCTGAGGTCTGTGTACATTTTCGGTATCGCCTGCCTAGAGAAATGGAACCTAGATGGTATTTGGTACCGGGGACACAGTACCTCCAACAAGTCTCTAGTTGGCTCTGCAGTAATGATGGATACCGGAACCACGTTTCTCACCACCCAGGATGCCAAGGCCTCAGTTATCCGCTTTGCAGTAGGATGACTGCTGTGATATTTCATCTTCCTCGCAAAGGACTGTTGAACAGTCAATTGCTTACTGGAAGTAGTACAAGTGGGCTTACGACTTCCCCTCTGGGATGACCATCGACTCCCAGCGGCAACAACAGCAGCGCCAGCAGCAGTAGGCGTTACACGCAAGGATGCATCGGAGGAATCCCAGGCAGGAGAGGACTCGTCAGAATTGCCAGTGACATGGCCTGCAGGACTATTGGCATTCCTGGGGAAGGAGGAAATTGACACTGAGGGAGTTGGTGGGGTGGTTTGCGTGAGCTTGGTTACAAGAGGAAGGGATTTACTGGTCAGTGGACTGCTTCCGCTGTCACCCAAAGTTTTTGAACTTGTCACTGACTTATTATGAATGCGCTGCAGGTGACGTATAAGGGAGGATGTTCCGAGGTGGTTAACGTCCTTACCCCTACTTATTACAGCTTGACAAAGGGAACACACGGCTTGACACCTGTTGTCCGCATTTCTGGTGAAATACCTCCACACCGAAGAGCTGATTTTTTTGGTATTTTCACCTGGCATGTCAACGGCCATATTCCTCCCACGGACAACAGGTGTCTCCCCGGGTGCCTGACTTAAACAAACCACCTCACCATCAGAATCCTCCTGGTCAATTTCCTCCCCAGCGCCAGCAACACCCATATCCTCCTCATCCTGGTGTACTTCAACACTGACATCTTCAATCTGACTATCAGGAACTGGACTGCGGGTGCTCCTTCCAGCACTTGCAGGGGGCGTGCAAATGGTGGAAGGCGCATGCTCTTCACGTCCAGTGTTGGGAAGGTCAGGCATCGCAACCGACACAATTGGACTCTCCTTGTGGATTTGGGATTTCGAAGAATGCACAGTTCTTTGCTGTGCTGCTTTTGCCAGCTTGAGTCTTTTCATTTTTCTAGCGAGAGGCTGAGTGCTTCCATCCTCATGTGAAGCTGAACCACTAGCCATGAACATAGGCCAGGGCCTCAGCCGTTCCTTGCCACTCCGTGTCGTAAATGGCATATTGGCAAGTTTACGCTTCTCCTCCGACAATTTTATTTTAGGTTTTGGAGTCCTTTTTTTTCTGATATTTGGTGTTTTGGATTTGACATGCTCTGTACTATGACATTGGGCATCGGCCTTGGCAGACGACGTTGCTGGCATTTCATCGTCTCGGCCATGACTAGTGGCAGCAGCTTCAGCACGAGGTGGAAGTGGATCTTGATCTTTCCCTAATTTTGGAACCTCAACATTTTTGTTCTCCATATTTTAATAGGCACAACTAAAAGGCACCTCAGGTAAACAATGGAGATGGATACTAGTATACAATTATGGACTGCCTGCCGAGTGCAGACACAGAGGTAGCCACAGCCGTGAACTACCGTACTGTACTGTGTCTGCTGCTAATATAGACTGGTTGATAAAGAGATGTCTATGTATCTATGTATGTATAAAGAAGAAAGAAAAAAAAACCACGGTTAGGTGGTATACAATTATGGACGGACTGCCTGCCGAGTGCCGACACAGAGGTAGCCACAGCCGTGAACTACCGCACTGTACTGTGTCTGCTGCTAATATATAGACTGGTTGATAAAGAGATAGTATACTCGTAACTAGTATGTATGTATAAAGAAAGAAAAAAAAACCACGGTTAGGTGGTATATACAATTATGGACGGGCTGCCGAGTGCCGACACAGAGGTAGCCACAGCCGTGAACTACCGCACTGTACTGTGTCTGCTGCTAATATATAGACTGGTTGATAAAGAGATAGTGTACTCGTAACTAGTATGTATGTATAAAGAAAGAAAAAAAAACCACGGTTAGGTGGTATATACAATTATGGACGGGCTGCCGAGTGCCGACACAGAGGTAGCCACAGCCGTGAACTACCGCACTGTACTGTGTCTGCTGCTAATATAGACTGGTTGATAAAGAGATAGTATACTCGTAACTAGTATGTATGTATAAAGAAAGAAAAAAAAACCACGGTTAGGTGGTATATACAATTATGGACGGGCTGCCGAGTGCCGACACAGAGGTAGCCACAGCCGTGAACTACCGCACTGTACTGTGTCTGCTGCTAATATATAGACTGGTTGATAAAGAGATAGTATACTCGTAACTAGTATGTATGTATAAAGAAAGAAAAAAAAACCACGGTTAGGTGGTATATACAATTATGGACGGGCTGCCGAGTGCCGACACAGAGGTAGCCACAGCCGTGAACTACCGCACTGTACTGTGTCTGCTGCTAATATAGACTGGTTGATAAAGAGATAGTATACTACTAATATTATATATACTGGTGGTCAGGTCACTGGTCACTAGTCACACTGGCAGTGGCACTCCTGCAGCAAAAGTGTGCACTGTTTAATTTTAATATAATATTATGTACTCCTGGCTCCTGCTATAACCTATAACTGGCACTGCAGTGCTCCCCAGTCTCCCCCACAATTATAAGCTGTGTGAGCTGAGCACAGTCAGATATATATATACATTGATGCAGCACACTGAGCTGAGCAGTGCACACAGATATGGTATGTGACTGAGTCACTGTGTGTATCGTTTTTTTCAGGCAGAGAACGGATATATTAAATAAAACAAACAACTGCACTGTCTGGTGGTCACTGTGGTCGTCAGTCACTAAACTCTGCACTCTCTTCTACAGTATCACAGCCTCAGGTCAATCTCTCTCTCTCTCTCTCAACCCTAATCTAAATGGAGAGGACGCCAGCCACGTCCTCTCCCTATCAATCTCAATGCACGTGTGAAAATGGCGGCGACGCGCGGCTCCTTATATAGAATCCGAGTCTCGCGATAGAATCCGAGCCTCGCGAGAATCCGACAGCGTCATGATGACGTTCGGGCGCGCTCGGGTTAACCGAGCAAGGCGGGAAGATCCGAGTCGCTCGGACCCGTGAAAAAAAACATGAAGTTCGGGCGGGTTCGGATTCAGAGAAACCGAACCCGCTCATCTCTAATGCACAATAGAGCTTAGTCGCCAGGAACACGGTGGGCACCATGATTCTGGAGACCTATGCATGCGCAGTGCCTATTGCCCGGAAGAGAGGTGGGGGTTTGCACGGAGTCTGTACATGGGCATCCCTTAAAACATGATGTACTATAACAGTGAGACCTGCAGTTGGCCCGGCATGGGGCTGAAATCCCTAGGAATATTGGACTCAAAAAAAAAAAAATGTGCACCAGATCCCAGAGAGAATCAATCCCATGCTGAACAGTAATGGGGCTCTCCTGAACGCCCCCCCCCCCCCCCCCCCCCTAGTGTTGAGGATCAGGGTAATATGCACAGTAAGTAAAAGCAAAATTGTAAATGTGTGGAACTACAAATTCCGACAAACTCTGATGGTCATTATCCACGAGTGAAGGAGAAGAAAGGTTTGATGATATGCTTGCTGTTCCCCATTTTACAAGCTACTGTATTTAGGAATGGCATGCCTCCGAATCTCTTCATATGTTTCCCCAACAGCTGACAGAAGTCGGATCATACAGTAGCTCTATAATTTCCTGGTTATGATTTTTTTCTTGTGGCAATTACCAAAAACAGAATCCAGTAAACTTAAGAAATAGTGGTCCATGAATGAATTAACTTAGGGGGTTATTCAGGTTTGCTAGCAAACAAAAAACACACTAATGGGCAAAACCATGCAGGTGGGGCAGATGTAACGTGTAGAGAGAGTTAGATTTGGGTAGGTTATATTGTTTCTGTGCAGGGTAAATACTGACTGCTTTATTATTTACACTGCATTTTAGATTTCAGTTTGAACACACCCCACCCAAATCTAATTCTCTCTGCACATGTTACATCTGCCCCACCTGCAGTGCAACATGGTTTTGCCCATAAGTGTGCTTTTTTGGTTTGCTAACAAACCTGATTAAGGTCCTTAGGGGTAGATGTATTAACCTGCAGAAAGTAAAAGGAAGTGATAAACCAGTGATAAGTGCAAGGTGATAAATGCACCAGCCAATCAGCTCCAATATGCAAATTAACAGTTAGGAGCTGATTGGCTGGTGCATTTATCATCTTGCACATATTACTGGTTTATCACTTCCTTGTGCCTTCTCCAGGTTAATACTTCTGCCCCTTAGTTTCATTGAGCACACATAAATGAAATCAATCTGGGCCAGGTGTTTTATCTGTTTAGGCCGTGGCGTAAATACAGAAGACAATGAACGGCAGTTGCCTCTGGATGCCAGCCTGATGGGGGCACATTGACCTCCTCCATTGCTCTAGGTTCTGTTTTATGTGCCCCACAGCAGGAATCAGCAGGGAGTCCAGAGAGATATGTGCTGCGGCCCTCCTTCTTTCTGCCTGGGTGGTACTTAATTGGTGGAAGTGAATGTGGAGGGGGTGGATGTAAATATGATCTGCAGGAGGCAGGCCCTCCCCCACAGCTTCCGGACCCTTTTGGGAGAGAATTCCTCCCAAATGCAAACTCGCTCCACTCCAACGTCCCATCCTTCTCGCAGCTGTACAGGGGTCACAGGCAGATGACCTGGGCTGGGACACTCTAAAAAAGCCCAAACCCAGGTATTAGTACCACCCCCATCTCAGTTCCCCTAGAGAGATTGTGTTTGGGTGCTGCTGGGACAGGGTGGAGGTTGTGAATGAAGGTGGGGGGAGAGAGACCAACAACTACCTCACTCCCGGCCTCCTTATATGAACCTGTATTTTGGCATAAGTGGACCTCCTCTTGTGTTAGAAAAGTTTGGGGAAATGTAATAAGGTCCGAGTTTGCTGGAGGTTTGGGATTTCGTCTGAGATTGCACCTATTTTTAAAGCGGCAATAATTTACTAGGGTTGGTTTTGCTTTGGAAATAATTGCCACTTTAAAAATACGTGCATTCTCGGCTGAAATCCTGGACCTCCGGCTAACGCGGACCCTATTACTTTTACCCCCTTATATATTTGATAGTGTGCATAGGCTATTGCTACCCAACCAATGTAAGATTTATTTATTTATTTATTTATAATTTATGAACTTGACTGGGCATGAGAAAAGTGTCTGAAGATTCTTTTATGCTATACTCTATAAAAAGATTTGCAAGAAAAAAATAAAGAATTTAGAAAAATTTCCCTTGCAGATACTCTACAAAGAATTAGAAGAGCTTCAAATTCCCACCCCCACATGCACCAGAGAATTTTCGTTTCTGACAGTCTTCCAGTAATGTATGGATATCGATTCAACTGTACGAACAAAGAATACCATTTCATCTTCATAGGGATGAATTATGTATTTCTGTGATTTTTACATTTCTCTGTAATGTTTTATATTTATTTTGTGGGATGCAGATTCATAACCCATATTGTTAGTATTCATACAATTTAGGCATCATTACAATTTGAATTTGAAACCAACCCTTTTACCAGGCTGCCATGCATATAAAAATCCTGAGAGACCCGCCGCAGCAATGACCCTATGGTTCTTACTGAATAACACTGTGAGTAAATCAGCTTTCTTAATCCCCAGCTATTCTCCGTGTTTCTTTATTTTCCGGCTGCCTTAATTATTGGCACAATCCACTTTTTTATTTTTTTGCTTTTGTAATTTCTGTCTCCCACACATCTGTCAGTGATGGATTATTGTCAGGATTCTACTTGTTTTACCAATATACTGTAGTGCTTTTACAGTTAGCAGCAAAAAAGGAAAATGGAATTGTTTACACCTTGGCAAAATCATGTTGCACTGCAAGTGGGGCAGATATACAATGTGGAGAGGTTGGGAGGGCTACCGCTGGGTGAAATGAGCGCTCCCCCCCCCGCTCCCCCCGCACGCTCAGCACACATCGCGCTGTGCTGAGCGGGGGGGAGAGATGTGTGCTGAGCGGTTCGCTCAGCACACATCTCTCCCGCATCGGCCCGTCTATATGGGCCTTTAGGAGCTGATTGGCTGGTACTTTATCTGCAGCGACTTTATCTCCATCCAAGGTTTAGTAAATAGACCTCTAAATTCTACATTTCAGCGCACAAACAACAAAGCTTCTCACAATTTCCCCTTCAGGCAAAAAATAAATTCATTTGCATTCCTTACATTCTAATATGGGGGGTAATTCCAAGTTGATCGCAGCAGGATTTTTGATAGCAATTGGGCAAAACCATGTGCACTGCAGGGGAGGCAGATATAACATGTGCAGAGAGAGTTAGATTTGGGTGGGTTATTTTGTTTCTGTGCAGGGTAAATACTGGCTGCTTTATTTTTACACTGCAAATTAGATTGCAGTTTGAACACACCACACCCAAATCTTACTCTCTCTGCACATGTTTTATCTGCCTCCCCTGCAGTGCACATGGTTTTGCCCAACTGCTAAAAAATTTCCTGCTGCGATCAACTTGGAATTACCCCCATGGTTTACTCCAGGAGAATTTGTACCTTTTGCTCATTGCTCATAAGTTTGCATAAGATCCTGCGTGAGTTAGCTGTACATACAGTATTACTGCCTTAAATAACAGAGTGTTTTATGCCTAGAGTAACAGATGCTTTATTTATACAGCAACAGGTGCTTTAAGCCTAGAGTAACAGGTCCTTTAAGTTTATATATAGAGTAACAGGTGCTTTATTTATAGAGCATGGGGTGCTTTGTTTAGAGAGTAACAGGTGATTTATTTATAGAGTAACAGGTGCTTTAGGTCTAGAGTAACATGGACGTTATGCCTAGAGTAACAGATTCTTTATTGATAGAGCAAGGCCTAGAGTAACAGGTGCTTTATGGCTAGAATAACAGATGCTTTATTTATAGAGCAATGGTTTCGTTAGCCCTAGAGTAACAGGTGCTTTATAACTAGAGTAACAGGTGCTGTATTTATAGAGCAACAGGTGCTTTAGGCTTAGAGTAACATAGGATTTATGCCTATGAATACCAGATGCTTTATTTATAGAGCAATTGCTGCTTTAGGCCTAGAGTAACAGGTGCTGTATGCCTAAAGTGCTTTATTTATCAAGCAAGGGGTGCTGTATTTATAGAGTAAAAGGTGCTTTAAGCCTAGAGCAACACGTGCTTTATGCCTAGAGCAGTGGTTCTCAAACTGTGTGCCTAGGAACCCTGGAGTGTCTTGGATTGGTGGTTCAGTACCAATTAAATTATTTATGGTCAATGTAATAGGCAAAACCAGTGCTGGTTGCTGTCAATCATAAAATATATAGACAAACAGAAGCAAATCTTGTCCATCACCACACAACTGAACCTAAGGATGACATATAAACACAATTTACTTATTCTCAGTAAGAAACTATTGTCCTGGGGGTACTGTGACAAAATACTGATGCTCTAGGGCTCAGTGATTCAAAAAAGTATGGAACCACTGGCCTAGAGCATCATGTGATTAATGCATAGAGCAATAGGTGCTTTAGGCTTATGCTGGGTACACACTAGTAGATGTATCTGCAGATCAGTTAATCTGCAGATATATCTATAGTCGAATCGGGCAGTGTGTTATGCATCCGCAATACCCGATCTGTCATGACTGACATCACAAACTGGATGCGCATTTACATGTGCCCGCCCAGTTCAACCGTCAGTCACCACTGGCTGCTGCAGCGTGTGCACGGACAGTCACATACACACACAATGATACACCAATCTATCTGTAGATACTGTCATCGTGTGTGCTGCAGGGTCGACGCAATTTGCTTGAATGATGGCGTTCACAGAAATATCGCTGGTACACACGGCTGGCGGGCCAGCGATATATTACGGCCGTTCTATTGAATGGCCGATATATCGGTCAGTGCGTACCCAGCATTAGAGTAACAGGTGCTTTATTCCAAGAGAAACAGTTGTTTTAAATTACTTAATTAACTATATTTGGTCCTCATACAGAGCGGAACGTGAATCAGCTGCATTGCATGCAGGGAAATATATGTATATATTTGCCCGTACAGTATGCAGAGTGTAAACATATTTGGGGTGCGCCTGTCCCAATCTGTACATTTTGCTTGATAGTCATCCTCATTATTATCATCATCATTATTATCCTCAAGGTGTACTTCCACCAGCCTATACTATATACATTAGAAAAGTTTAATCAGTCTACATAGCACCCAGTTACATCTACAGACCCTCATGGACCTTTTACTAAGTGACAATGCCCCATTACAGTCCAGAGACATGCCTTTAGTTACAAGTGTAGGTGTGGATGAAATAAGTAAATGCATTGCCCTTACTGTGTATACAGTCAGGACCGGATTAAGCCTTGGGGGTGCCCGGGGCACTTTAGACAGATGGGCCCCAGTGGAAGGTGGGGGTGGTGGGGGGGGGGCTGTATAAAAGATTTTGCTCACCTCCCAACATGACTCATAACTTAAGAAGGAAGTCCGAGGACAGAGCACTTTGTCCCTCCTGGAATGAGTCATGTTGGGAGGTATGGATTGTGTATATAGAATTTAGCCCAATGGTGTATATTAGATTTAAACTAATAGTTTAAAAATACCTGGGAACTGTTTATAGCTACACCTAATTGAAAGACAACTATTTTGTAGTGGAATAAAGACAACTTAAACAACCTTAAAATACACCGAGAAAAATAAAATCTATAATTTATCTTGTCATATGCAGAAATAGCAGCAGCATCTATACTGCTTACACACTGGGACAGGACTCAGGAGGACTGTGTGTGTGTGTGTGTGTGTGTGTGTGTGTGTGTGACTCTCTCTCTAGACCCTCCTTAGATAACAAGTTACACAGGACTCAGACACCCAGGTGTGGAGAGAGCTGTAAGTGACACAGGGATCCCACCCTGTGTCACTTACAGCTCTCTCCACCCTCCTATCTCTCCTCTGGTTGGGAAGCTCCATCGGTAGGTCATGAAATCTGATACCCCTGTGTCTCTTCATGCACTGCATACTGCCCTGCTCGCATTCTGGCTATCTGGTTCTGCATAAGAGGGAAAGCTAGCGATGTCAGTGTGCTCTGGCCGGGGGGGCCCCAGACAGAGGGGGGCCCGGGGTACAGTATGCTCTGCATCCCCCCCTTAATCTGGCTATGTATACAGTACTTGTTCTTATAAATTATGGGGGAAAATATTGTATCCCCATACAGGTAGATAGATTCAATTAGTCCAGATTCCCCAACATTCACTGAAATGTGTACATGCACTGGGGGATTGACCAATCACAATTCATGTTAATATATTAAGAAAACAAGTTTACAGCCCCTCTTGCACCAAGAGTTCCAGAATTGTTCTAGAGTTCTTTAGTAAAACATCTATGTTTGATATTATTTGTGACTGGGGTGATGCCCAAATAGCTGTAAGTGACAAGCCACATTTTTGTGTCCAATGATAATGGTAGCTTGGATGAAGATATGAAAAGTAACCACCAAGATATGTGACAGACTTTAATGAAAACGTGATTTAATGTTTTAGAAAAAGCATGAAGGAGCATAAACCACAAGGTGTTTTTCATTGCATTGCCCCTTTAATGTGACAGTGACATTTCACCTTTAAGAATTTTATATTATAGTAGTGGATTTTGCTTGTACTACAGAACTTAGGGGGAGGAGTTCTGGGTTCTTAGATGATGCTTGGCAGTTTACCTGCCTCTTTGTTCCGTTTTACCTTCCCGCCTACCCTAATTATCTGTCACGTGTCAAAGTAGAATGGTTTGTGGCTTGTTGATGTTTAGGTTTAGTACAGTAGGTGCCTTCCCCATCTCATGATGTGATCTACAGTAGGCCAATTGTCCTGACCGGATAATGGAATACCACCTGAATGGGCGGGTTCTCTTAGTGGGAGAGTTGAACACCAATGCTTACTTTGGTGTAGTAGCTTGTGCTTGTCATGTCTGTTATTTAATACAGTTCATTATAATTGGTTAATAAAATGTAACATTTATTAAACACCAGTAACATGGGGGTAATGCATGGAATACACCATTAGTGAGTTTATGATGTTAAACAGGCTATTTTCAGTAACTACTTGCAAAGCAATGATGACCAAGAGGAAATGACACACAACCTATATACTGGCTCCTGGCAAAAATTAACGTGTGTGTGTGTGTGTGTGTGTGTGTGTGTGTGTGTGTGTGTGTGTTTAGGGCAGACTAGATAGGCTAAGTGTTCCTTATCTGCTGTCACATTCTATATTTCTATGTAACTAGATGCAGCTGCCATTATATTATCAGGCACATGTTAAGTGGAAAAAAATTGCCCGTCTCACCAACCGCATTGAATGTGCACAACTTCCATTTCCAAAAATATCTAGAATTTAAAAAAAAAAATAAGTTATCCTCAAGGTGACACTGATCATGCAATGGTCCTCCAACTTCTAAAACCTTACAAACAAGCAGAAAGACAGCTTTAAATTCAAAAACAGCAGCCCCACATTACATAGAAGGCCAGTCACCTTTGCAAATTGATGGTTTCTCATTTTTTTTGCAGTAACTTGGATAACATGGTAATGGTCATTATGTAGACAAAGCTCCTGGGACAGATTAACAATGGGAAGGATGGGAAAATAGACCCAGGTCTCGTCATACAAATAAGCACATTATCATAACAGAATGATGATGACTAGACACTTAGTTGGCCAAACAATTGGCCATAAATAATAGGCATTAAAACTGTATTTGAAATTGAATTTTATACTTTTACATATTTAGAGAACCATTGGGGTTTATAAAGTAGGAGATGTACACGCCCACATGTCACTAGCAACACCCACACAACAATGATCACAGATGGCCTCTCACAATAGGCCCTCGACCACTGTCAGTCTCAGGTCCAAGTGGCCCTTAATCTGGCTCTGCAAATCTCAGAAGGCCATTCTGATCCTACATATGAAATGATATTGTCCACTGGGAGAAGCACCCAAGACCTGAAAACCAGATAAGTGTCTCAAAAAGTCAAAATGAAGATTCTAATTATAGCGGTAACATTAATGTCCTAATGGTGAAGAGGTTGATGATTTTATAAATGTTGATTGTTATTGGACTGGATATGTCCCTGATGACAATTGTGACATGTAAATGGTACAATCTCAGCTATCCTCGTTCAATGTTTTTTAATAATTCTACAGCAACATTAAAATCAGTCACAGCTATCTCCACTGACCAACAGCAGAAAACATGAAACTAGGACAGTAAGGGGTAAATGTACTAAAATGGGAGTTCTATTTAAAATGAGATGTTGCCCATAGCAACTAATCAGATTACAGGTATTCGGAGGTATTCAATTAAGTGGCATTTTTTCGAATGGTCAATGTGACACAGGGTATTCAATTGCAGGCATTTTCGCCCGTTCTTCAATCCATTGTTGCCCATGCCGTTTCAGTTTTTTTAGTTGAATCGGCATGGGACAAAAATAGCGCAAAAAAGTGGCAAATTCACCAAAACAAGTGTATCAATGGCAAATTTGCTGATACACGTGGTTTTCGCCAGTGCCGGATTTTTCAACCAGTTGAAAAAACGTCACGGCCATTGAATAGGTTGAATGTAAATTCGACATAAAAATGGGTGAAAAGTGCAGTTTTTTCGACTGGTCAAAAAAACTGTGCCAATTGAATACCACCCATTATCTTCTAGAAGGTGCTAGATAAATGAGAAGTAGAATCTGATTGGTTGCTATGGGCAACATCCCATCTTAAATAGAACTCCCAACTTAATAAATTTACCACTAAGACACATTCTAGAGTCCTCTCCCTAAATGAGTATTTAGTTAAGATAACTACTGTATAGAAGTAATGTCTTTCAAGCATGTTGAACAAAAAGCATGTTCAGGAAATGATGGCTTATGCAGGACCAAATACAACCATAGTTCTTTTTATTTTTCAAACAAAAAGGTGTGCTTGGTTTATACTGTATATCGACAATAGTACTAAAAGTCAGTTTGTAGTCGGATTCATGCTATAAAAGACATGTGGCTGAGTAATTACGGACAAGGAAATGTCAGGCTTTAAGTGCTCACTGGGTGATTCTAGAGTGCTCAAAAGAGGTCAAGCCACAGGTCCTTCACAGTAATTTTCAACCTCACCAACATTGGCCTCTATGCTTTAACACCTTATTTTATTCAGTTTGGGCCCATAATCACATACAGCTAACAAAACTTTACAGTATTAAGTATTGGTGGTCCATAAAAAAACTTATAGTACAGTAGTTTTTGTTACATGAAACGATTACAATATCATTATTTCTATGCCATCAGGGCGAATGCTACAAATCTCATAATTTGTTCACTTACAGTACCAAGACAGTAGAAGCATATCAGTATTAACACAATCAGTTCCCATTGATACAGACCATACTACACTAACAAAGAAAGAACAAATTTCCACAACGTCCATCATATGTGATCTTCCAACTCTGGAATTCTATCTCAACTATGCCTGACTGCAGATGAGCAGAGAAAATTGATCAATGACTACACCAGAGGTTCCCAAACGCGGTCCTCGATGGCTCAGCACAGATGGTTAAATCAAATTGACTAAGGTGCTAATTAAGTCATCTGTGGCCAAGCATGGATACATTTAAAACCAGGGCCATTGAGGTGTCTTGAGGACCGCGTTTGAGAACCTCTGGACTATGCTATGATATAGCCACATTAGTGTATAATGTCTTTAGTCACCACAGTCACCACCACAGTCATTGGCAACTGTAGAAGTTTCTAAGCTAGCAAAATTGCAGCGCTAGCAACACTTTGCCCATAATAGTTGCTAAAGTTGTTGGTAAGCAGTACGCAGGATGAATCTGTGTCAACTCATAGATAAATGTTGATAATGATGATGTTGATAATGAGTGATGACCAAAGCAAGCTGCTTTCTTCTACAAACTACTCTCATGAATCAGTTAACAGGTAAATGGTAATTATGATGAGGATGATGCTAGTCAAATGTGTATAGATAATGTCAGTCAAGATATTGATGGTTGATATTGGAAGTGGTGAAGATTTAGCAACTATTTGCAGGTAGGCTTTCAAACCGTTAAATGTGTAGAAATGATCAAGGAAAGGAAATCGTTCATTCCAATCCTGCATTCCCCATTTAAGCATAATATGGCAATTTTTTTTTACTTTTTTGGGGGAAAGTGTGACTTTTTGCCGAGTATATCTTGTGTGTTTTCAGAGTATTAAATCAGTGCACACATTTACGGGTGATGAAGAGTTAATCACATCTACACTTACATCTGAGCTGTAATGGGGTGCTGTCATGGGTGCAAAGTTCATTTCAGTGAGAGTGCGGTGACACAACTGTGAGCTACAGATGTGTCGTCTTCATACACCTAGCCTCAATATGCCATGGTCCATGAGATACTGAGATCAGGATGTAATGAAGTCCGAGTTCGTCGGCCGTGTAGAATGCCCGCCAAACTCGTACTTTTTTTATTTAAAGGGGCAATCATTTACAAGGATAAACCAGGCCTTGTATATAATTGCCCCTTTAAAAAAAGTCAGAGCTCGGCCGGCATCCCGTGCAGCGGCCAAACTTGGACTTCATTACATCCCGGCATCCCGTGAGCAGCCACACTGAATGGTGTAGTGCAGGGACTTTTTCTTTACGTTTACCTCTTACCGCTTATCCTATACCACACAGTTTACAGATGTAGCCATGCTCATCGTGGATATATCTGACTGCTACATGCACTCCCAACGCATCCAGGTGCGTCCGTACCTAGCCGTGCCCAGCTGCATCTTTTGCTGCCAGGTTCACTTTGAATGGGGCACGTGTGCATTTAAGACATGTGCGAATCTTAGACGTACATGCGGTCGTGGAAAATGAGGCGCATTCACACCTAGATGTAGCCACGCTGAGCATGGCTACAGTAAATCTTTAGTTTTAAATATGTACATCGTTTCAGCTACGCCTTCTCGCAGCATCAATTAGGACTCAGATGAGGAGGAAAAAACAGATGTTAAGAAATAAAGGGCCTAATTCAGACCTGATCGCAGCAGCAAAATTCTATTTGGCAAAGCCATGTGCACTGCAGGTGGGGCAGATATAACATGTGCACATAGAGTTAGATTGGGGGGGGGTGTTCAAACTGAAATCTAAATTGCAGTGTAAAAATAAAGCAGACAGTATTTACCCTGCACAGAAACAATATAACCCACCTAAATCTAAATCTCTCTGCACATGTTATATCTGCCCACCTGCAGTGCACATGGTTTTGCCCATTAGAGAACAATTTTGCTGCTGCGATCAGGTCTGAATTAGGCCCTTTATTTCTTAACCTCTGCTTTTTCCTCCTCATGTGAGTCCTAATTGATGCTGGGAGTAGGCGTAGCTGAAACAATGTATATATTTAAAACTAAAGATGTACTGTAGCCATGCTCAGCGTGGCTACATCTAGGTGTGAATGCGCCTCATTTGCCATGACCGCATGTACGTCCAAGTTTAGGATATCCATGCTTGAGCTAGATAGTTATAACTAGAGATGTGCGGCGGGCACTTTTCGTGTTTTGTGTTTTGGCTTTGGTTCTGGTTCCATGCTCGTGTTTTGGATCTGGTTTGGTTTTGCCAAAACCACCCTTTCGTGTTTTGGTTTTGGTTTTGAATCTGGATGATTTTTGAAAAACCATAAAAACAGTTAAAATCACAGAGGGTCATTTTGATTCTACAGTATGATTAACCTCAATAACATTCGTTTCCACTCATTTCCAGTCTATTCTGAACACCTCACACCTCACAATATTGTTTTTAGGCCAAAAGGTTGCACCAAGGTGGCTGTATGACTAAGCTAAGTGACAGAAGTCAATGGCACAAACACCTCACCCATCTAGGAGTGGCACTAGAGTGGCAGACAGGATGGCACTTAAAAAAAATAGCCCCCAAACAGCACATCATGCAAAGAAGTAAAAGAGGTGCAATGAGGTAGCTATATGACTAAGCTAAGCGACACAAGTGTGTGGCACAAACACCTGGCCCATCTAAGAGTGGCACTGCAGTGGCAGACAGGATGACACTTAAAAAAAATAGTCCCCAAACAGCACATCATGCAAAGAAGTAAAAGAGGCGCAATGAGGCAGCTGTATGACTAAGCTAAGCGACACAAGTGTGCGGCACAAACACCTGGCACATCTAGGAGTGGCACTGCAGTCCCACTGCACTAATGGCGGAAACAGGTTGCATGTCTAACACCAGCATAGTTGTTATGGCCTCAGTAATCCGCTTTGCAACAGGGTATAAATATATGGCAGTATCACTGGAATTATATGGCAGTACCACTGGACATACATGGCAGTATACCTGGAATTTTATGGCAGTACCACTGGAATTATACGACAGTATCACTGGATTTATACAGCAGTACCACTGGAATTATTTGGCAGTACCACTGGACATATACAGCTGTATCACTGGAATTATATGGCAGTACCACTGGACATATACGTCAGCATCACTGGATTTATACGGCAGTACCACTGGACATATACGGCAGTATCACTGGAATAATATGGCATTATCACTAGATTTAAATGGCAGTACCACTGGACATATACATCAGTATCACTGGAATTATATGGCAGTACCACTGGACATATATGGCAGTATCACTGGATTTATACGGCAGTACCACTGGAATTATATGGCAGTGTAACTGGACTGGAGTTATACACCAGTACCACTGGATTTATATGGCAGCACCACTGGACATATACGGCAGTATCACTGGATTTATACCCCAGTACCACTGGACATATACAGCAGTATCACTGGAATTATATGGCAATACCACTGGACATATAAGGCAGTATCACTGGATTTATACGGCAGTACCACTGGAATTATACGGCAGTATCACTGGACTGGATTTATACGCAAGTACTAGTGGATTTATACGGCAGTACCATTGGACATATATGGCAGTATCACTGGAATTATATGACAGTACCACTGGACATATACGGCAGTATCACTGGACATTTACAGCAGTATCACTGGACTGGATTTATACGCCAGTACCACTGGATTTTTGCAGCAGTACCACTGGATATATACGGCAGTATTACTGTATTTATACGGCAGTACCACTGGACATATACGGCAGTATCACTGGACTGGATTTATACGCCAGTACCACAGGATTTATACGGCAGTACCACTGGATATATATGGCAGTATCACTGGATTTAGACGCCAGTACCACTGGATATATATGGCAGTATCACTACATTTAAACGGCAGTACCACTGGACATATACATCAGTATCACTGGAATTATAAGGCAGTACCACTGGACATATACAGCAGTATCACTGGATTTATACGGCAATACCACTGGAATTATACAGCAGTATCACTGGACTGAATTTATACGCCAGTACCACAGGATTTATACGGCAGTACCACTGGACATATACGGCAGTATCATTGGACTGGATTTATACGCCAGTACCACTGGATTTATATGGCAGTACCACTGGACATATATGACAGTATCACTAGATTTAAACGGCAGTACCACTGGACATATACGTCAGTATCACTGGAATTATACGGCAGTACCACTGGACATATACAGCAGTATCACTGGATTTTTACGACAATACCACTGGAATTATACGGCAGTATCACTGGACTGGATTTATACGCCAGTACCACAGGATTTATACGGCAGTACCACTGGACATATACGGCAGAATCACTGGACTGGATTTATCCGCCAGTACCACTGGATTTATACGGCAGTACCACTGGACATATATGGCAGTATCACTGGACTGGATTTATACGCCAGTACCACTGGATTTATGCGGCAGTACCACTGGACATATATGGCAGAATCACTGGACTGGATTTATCCGCCAGTACCACTGGATTTATACGGCAGTAACCACTGGACAAATATGGCAGTATCACTGGACTGGATTTATACGCCAGTACCACTGGATTTATACGGCAGTACCACTGGACATATATGGCAGTGTCACTAAATTTAAATTGCAGTACCACTGGACATATACTTCAGTATCACTGGAATTATATGGCAGTACCACTGGACATATACGGCAGTATCACTGGATTTATACAGCAGTACCACTGAAATTATATGGCAGTTACAGTGGACTGGATTTATACACCAGTTCCGCTGGATTTATGCGGCAGTGCCACTGGACATATACAGCAGTATCACTGGAATTATATGGTAGTACCACTGGACATATACGGCAGTATCACTGGATTTATACGGCAGTACCACTGGAATTATACGGCAGTATCACTGGACTGGATTTATACGCCAGTACCACTGGATTTATACGGCAGTACCATTGGACATATATGGCAGTATCACTGGACATTTACAGCAGTATCACTGGACTGGATTTATACGCCAGTATCACTGGATTTATTCGGCAGTACCACTGGACATATACGGCAGTATCACTGGACTGGATTTATATGCCAGTACCAAAGGATTTATATGGCAGTATCACTGGACATATACGGCAGTATCACTGGAATTATATGGCAGTACCACTGGACATATACAGCAGCACAGGGACTCCACCACTGGACTGATGCAGGACAACACAGTACCACTGCAATGGACTGGACTTATACAGCAGCACTGGTCATATGGCAGCAGAGTACACTACCACTGTGACTGGACTGATGCAGCACAAGACATTACCACTGTACAGATACCGGACAACACAGAACCACTCTAATGGACTGGATTTATACAGCAGCACTGAACATATGGCAGCAGAGGACACCACCACTGTCAGTGCCTCTGGACATATACGGCAGTATCACTGGACATATACAGCAGTATCACTGGACTGGATTTATACAGCAGTACCACTGGATTTATACGGCAGCACCACTGGAATATACGGCAGTATCACTGGATTTATACGGCAGTACCACTGGACAAATACGGCAGTATCACTGGACTGGATTTATACGCCAGTACCACTGGATTTATATGGCAGTATCACAGGACATATATGGCAGTATCACTAGATTTAAAAGGCAGTACCACTGGACATATACAGTACGTCAGTATCACTGGAATTATATGGCAGTAGTACCAACACCATTGCAATGGACTGGATATATACAGCAGCACTGGACATATGGCAGCAGAGGACACTACCACTGTGACTGGACTGATGCAGCACAATACACCACCACTGAACTGATGCAGCACAACACAGCACCACTGGACTGGACTTATAGAGCAGCACTGGACATATGGCAGCAGAGGACACCACCACTGTGACTGGACTGATGCAGCACAAGACACTACCACTGGACTGATGCAGCACAACACAGCTCCACTGGACTGGACTTTTACAGCAGCACTGGACATATGGCAGCAGAAGACACCACCTCTGTGACACTACCACTGTACTGATGCAGCACACTGAGGACAGAGACACGTCCTCTCGCTACACTCTCCAATGCCGGAGTGAAAATGGCGGTGACGCACAGCTCCTTATATGGAATACAAACCCCACAAGAATCAGACAGCAGGATGATGACACTTTGCCTCATTCTGGTTTCCGAGACAGGCAGGAAAATCTGAGCCGGACTCGAATCCGGGCTCGGTAGTGAAGTCCGGTACGGTTCGGTACTCAGGGAACCGAACCCGGTAATCTCTAGTTATAATAAATTGACTGAGGTATTAATTAATTCATCTGTGCACCAGCATGGATAGCCTTAAAACCTGGACTGTTAGGGTGCTTTGAGGATCGAGTTTGAGAACCTCAGTAGTAGAGGGAGATTTATTGTAGCAAGTCTTCTAAAAAGGACCAGTGGATGTGGTGCAACCAATCAGATTACAGTTATCATTTATCTTGTGCATTCTATAAAATATCGAGAATCTGATTGGTTCCTATGGGTAACATCTCTACAGGTAATCCTAAAAAGGTTTGATAAAAAATTCCAATAGAATACTGGCATAATAAGCTTGACCAACAACCATCCAAAAACTCATGCCATCCACAAAGTCATGTCCCAGTGTGTTATAAGAACTCGGTAACATAACTGGATTCATAAAATGTAATCAAAGACAATAGCAAGTTTAAAGTCCCCTAGATGGAAGAGAAGAATGTATTTTGAAATGATTTCCAGTGCATCCAACATTTTGTTTATGGAACCGCTCCATTTTTTTCCTACACTCAAAAATCCCTTTCACCTTCACTGTACACTCCTACAAAGCATAATGCAAGCTACAAAGGTGCAGCAGGTGGGTCTAGCTCTAGTGATGGCAGGGCCGTAACTAGGTGTGGGTGGATGGTGCATTGCACACAGCACATTTGCGCTGTAATCGCACCATCAGCTTCCCCCCCGTTCGGCCACCGCAAGCAGTAACGCTGAGCACTACCTAATATAGCAGCGTTGCACCCAGCTCCTTCTCTGCTGGACGCAGCGCTGCTCATATACTTACAGTCAGCAGCAGAAGCGCTCCCCCCTTGACTCCAGCAGCGTGCTGAATTCACAGAACCAGGATGCGCCTCCGGCTTCTTCTGGCAAGGAGCTGCGTGGAGGATGTGCGTTTCCTGCATGGAGACTTCCCCTGCTGCTGCCATGGTCGACCATACACTGAAGAAGAGCAGCTCAGACTGTTGATGGGGAGTGCTCTGAAGCAAGTCCTGAGGGGAGGGGGTGTTTAGCATAAGCGGTTGCTGGGTGGGTTGAGGGGTGTTTACAGTGGCAGTCAGACCTGGGAGGAGGGGATACTTGCAGTGGCAGGTCCATGGAGGGGTGATCAGGATATTGTAGCTGGCCGGCCATTAACTGTCTCCACTAACTCTGTGTGTCTCTCACATGCCTGGGGTGCTGACAGGAAGGGAGGTGATCCTCCCTGTCAGCACCCCATGCATGTGAGACTCACAGGTAAGTATAATTCTTTTACTTTCTCTTTCTCTCAGACTCTGCCTGCCTTAATGTGTAAAAATGGGACTCTGCTACCATAATGTGTAAAAAGGGGGACTCTGCTGCTGTAATGTGTAAAAAAGGGGATTCTTCCTGCCTAATGTGTAAAAATGGGAGACTCTGCAAGCCATTATGTGTAAAAAGGGGGATTCTATCTGATGTAATGCGTAAAAAGGGGGACTTTGTTGCTGTAATGTGTAAAAAAGGAGGACCCTGCCTGCCTTACTACTGTTATGTGTGAAAAGGGGGACTCTGCTGCCATAATGTATAAAAAGGGGACTGCTGCCTTAATGTTTAAAAATGGGATTCTGCTGTCATAATGTGTAAAAAGGGGGACTCTGCTGCTGTAATGTGTAAAAAATGGGGGATTCTGCCTGCCTGTGTAAAAATGGGGGACTCTGTCTGTTGTTATGTGTAAAAAGGGAGACTCTGCCTGAAATAATGTGTAAAAAGGGGGACTCTGTTGCTGTAATGTGTATAAAAGGAGGACCCTGCCTGCCTTACATGGGGGACTCTGCCTACTGTTATGTTTGAAAAGGGGGATTCTGCTGCCATAATGTGTAAAAAGGGGGACTGCTGTCTTAATATTTAAAAATGGGACTCTGCTGCCATAATGTGTAAAAAGGGGGACTCTGCTGCTGTAATGTGTAAAAAAGGGGTTTCTGCCTGCCTAATGTGTAAGAATGGGGGACTCTGCCTGCCGTTATGTGCAAAAAGGGGGACTCTGCCTGAAGTAATGTGTAAAAGGGGGACTCTGTTGCTGTAATGTTTAAAAAAAGGAGGACTCTGCCTGCCTAATGTGGGGGACTCTGCCTACCATAATGTGTAAACAGGGGGACTCTGTTGCTGTTATGTGTAAAAAGGGGACTCTGCCTGCCGTAATGTGTAAAAAGGGGGACTCTGCCTAATGTGTAAAAGGGGACTCTACCTGCCGTAATGTGTAAAAGGGAGCTCTGCGGTAATGTATAAAAGGGAGCTATGTGGCTATGCCCCTTCCCGATGAAGCCACACACCCATATTTTTGGGTGCGCGCTACTGGACCTATGTTGTATATGGGGTGCGGGCACCAATGCGGATTCTTGCACATATCGCTAAAACATCTAGTTAAGGCACTGAGCGACGGTACTTCTAGATTGTTGGAAGTAGGTAATCTGTTTCCCTTACAGAAACCTGTTCCTTGAGACATGTTAACAAAAGCTGCCAAATTTGTTCAAAAATAAAAATAGAACCAAATAGAAAGGATGCAGCAGCATGATTATATATTTCAATTCGGCAGGCCATGAACAAACACACTTTGATTTTAGGAAGTAATGTCTTAAAACAATGTACTGTTACACCCTGCTGTTTCTGTGCATGACACTGAAAATAGTAACACCTAATCAAAGTTTTTAAACTGTTTCCACAGCAAAAAAAAAAAAAACACAAACCTTGCTAAAAACTTCTTGAAACAGTAACAACAAATTGTTTTTTGTTTTTTTATAATTATCAGAAGTGGTACTATAATTACTGAGAAACTTTTATACAGTAACTATCAGTCTTATTTTCTGAAAAAGTCCCTGAAAGCAAACTATTATATTGTATGTACTGTACAGAAGTTTTCTCTTTATAGACATCTTTGGTGAGGATTGATGTTAGGCCCTTAGGGTTATGTAGTAAGTTTAACTTGCTTTCAGTGAGGTTGGGATGTGCTGCTGTCAGTGAGGCAGGGGATGTGCTGCTGTCAGTGAGGCAGGGATGTGCTGCTGTCAGTGAGGCAGGGATGTGCTGTTGTCAGTGAGGCAGGGATGTGCTGCTGTCAGTGAGGCAGGGAATGTGCTGCTGTCAGTGAGGCGGGGGATGTGCTGCTGTCAGTGAGGCGGGGATGTGCTGCTGTCAGTGAGGCGGGGATGTGCTGCTGTCAGTGAGGCAGGGGATGTGCTGCTGTCAGTGAGGCAGGGAATGTGCTACTGTCAGTGAGGCGGGGGATGTGCTGCTGTCAGTGAGACAGGGATGTGCTGCTGTCAGTGAGGCGGGGATGTGCTGCTGTCAGTGAGGCAGGTATGTGCTGCTGTCAGTGAGGTAGGTGATATGTGCTGCTGTCAGCGAGGCAGGGATGTGCCGCTGTCAGTGACACAGGTATGTGATGCTGTCAGTGAGGCAGGGATGTGCTGCTGTCAGTGAGGCGGGGCTGTGCTGCTGTCAGTGAGGCAGGGGACGTGCTGCTGTCAGTGAGGCAGGTGATATGTGCTGCTGTCAGCGAGGCAGGGATGTGCCGCTGTCAGTGACACAGGGATGTGCTGCTGTCAGTGAGGCAGGAATGTGCTGCTGTCAGTGAGGCTGGGATGTGCTGCTGTCAGTGAGGCAGGGGATGTGCTGCTGTCAGTGAGGTAGGGGATGTGCTGCTGTCGGTGAGGCAGGGGATGTGCTGCTGTCAGTGAGGCCAGGATGTGCTGCTGTCAGTGAGGCAGGTGATATGTGCTGCTGCCAGTGAGGCAGGGATGTGCTGCTGTTAGTGAGGTAGGGATGTGCTGCTGTCAGTAAGGCAGTGATGTGCTGCTGTCAGTGATGCAGGAATGTGCCGGTGTCAGTGATGAAGGGATGTGCCGCTGTCAGTGAGGCAGGGATGCGCTGCTGTCAGTGAGGCAGGGATGTGCTGCTGTCAGTGAGGGATGTGCTGCTATCAGCAAGGTGGGCATGTGCTGCTGTCAGTGAGGCAGGGATGTGCTGCTGTCAGTGAGGGATGTGCTGCTATCAGCATGGCGGGCATGTGCTGCTGTCAGTGAGGCAGGGATGTGCTGCTGTTAGTGAGGGAGGTATGTGCTGCTGTTAATAAGGGAGGGATGTGCTGCTTTCAGTGAGGCAGTGACGTGCTGCTGTCAGTAAGGCAGGGATGTGCTGCTGTCAGTGGGGCAGTGAAGTGGAAACCAGCTCCAAGCCAAGCAACACAGGGATGGTGAATCTATGAGCCCAAGAAGCAGTGTGCCCCTTGCACACAGTTTGTCAGCACTCTAGGCTTTAGTGAATGGGTGATTAATATGATTAGGACCCTTCAACTGACAAATTTGCAACCTATGAGGTCCCAGCAAAATAAAGATACTAGCAGGCATATTTATCACATTCCATATCTCAGAAGCAGATGTGATTGTGGTCAATTCAGCTACATCCGCATTGCAATATTTGAAAATATCACAGAAATGTATTAAAATTTGCATGAAGGTACAGAGCCTGCAAAAAAAGCTCTGGCTCTCTGAATCCCCTCCCTGCACTTCTGAGTGTATTTTTCACAAAAAACAACACTGAGAGTGGGTCTACTCATGCACTGCCAGCCATCCTCCGCTGCTCTCCTCCTCCGATGTCCCCTCTGCTCCCTGCCTCCCTAGTTACAATAAGTATTAATTAAAATTGAACTTAACTGCACAGGATCAGTAATCAAAAGGCTCCTGCTCTGTGACCAGGTCACATGATCTGTGCCATTACCTGGGATACCTGCTGGGACTTCACTGCAGCTCATCTGAGCAGACAGAGGTCCCTGCAGGCATCTCAGATGACAGCACAGATCAGGTGGCTTGGTCACAGAAAAAGAACCCTCCAATCACCGATCCCGTGTAAGCAAGTATATTTTTATTTATTTTCTATTACAACTATTTTCTCTGTGATCAACCTGTAGCTGATCACAAAAGCCAGCTTCAGGCTCTGCTCTGACTATCAGCATGCTGGAAGGGCAGGGTATGAGTAGGAAAAATGGAGGGAATCCTGCATAATGCCAGTTGAAGATGGCATTATTATCACAAGACTCCCTCTGATATTTTTTCACAATTTTCTGTCAGTAATTCTTAAACAGATCAAATTTTCCATTGCAAGTATGGGACATGCGATCTGCTTACTAAGAGAATGCAAATTTCACATTCAGGTAATACTAAAATAATGTGAAAAGGGTTTGAAAACACCCTCAATTTCACATTATTTTAGTAAATTAAATATTGATAAATATGTCCCAAAGAATAAACTTAAGTAAGGAGTCTTCTGAACTTCCACTTTTTAAACACAACAGCAGGTAACATCACAATGATCACAGTGCCTTAGTCTGTTCAGCATGTGCACTGGCACCGAAGGGGAGAGGGGGCAAACAGGACCCTTCCTCAGATTGTTTACTTTATATTACCAAGAAATGAAGTATGAGCTTCATACAATGCCATTCATATGAAGTACCATTCTTTTGTTGGGGTGCAAAAAACATGTATTATTTTCATATAAATCATTTTTAGATGACAGATTGCATGTAGAATGTATCAGTAGGGAGGCAAGCTTTGTACTCTATGGATAAAATATTACAGGATCTTTACTGAATGCAGCATACAATATAATAAAATCCATGTAATAGCATGATATGCAGTATATGGAGCAGGTGATAAGGTACATGGCAAAGTGTTTCTGTATATTGGGTTGCACCTCTGTAAATATTCTCAGATGTAAGCACATTGTTAATGGCATTTGATAGATCTGCCTTAAGGTCTGTAGATCCCCTGGGCAACAAACTTTTAATTACTATATATATTGCAAATCAAGTAAAAATTACTATATATATTGCAAAGCAAGTAAAAAAGACCAGCATTCATAACCTGCCTATGTCAGCTAACTGCAATAACACACACTCTGGTGTCACCTAGCTAAGAAGAGGAGTAATGGTGCTTGGGGAACCTGGGATTTGGATCTTCCTTGGCTCTGTAGTATCAGTCTTGTGAAATGATGACACAACATCTTGTGAGTCTTTTTGGTGAATAAAATCCAGTCTTTCAGGCAGCTTTATGAAAGGTCAGACATTTGATAAAGCTGCCAAAAGACAGTGAAATGCGTTAGAGCCTGCCTTTAGACTTGGATATTTCCAACAAATATTATTGGGAGACCAAAAAGGCTTGTCTATTGTTCACAAAACTGTCTATCCCTATAATGGCATATAAAAGTGCCCTACTTATCTATTGAAAGAGAACGGAGGACATTTTAGATGGCTGTAGTGACATAAAATTCTGAATAGCAGGCTGAATGAAGCAGCGGTGATAAGTGGAGGTGTCCATGGTAACAGTGGGCCTATGAGTTGACTGAGGAATCTGGTGATGGGAGGGGCTAAGCCCTTATAAGGAGAGGACTGACTAGGTTCTCCCTCTTTTCCTCAGAGAAAATTGAACAGTGAAGTGCTCTGTGTTTGTTTTGCACTGAACTGTGTATTATTTGAGAATTTGTGGTAATTTTCTTCTTATTTCTTTTCAATCTTCACTAATCTTTAATCTTTTCACCCCCCTTTTGTTCATTGACTCTTTCTTTATCTATCTTTTCTACCTTCTAACATGCCGAGGCCCAGTCGTGCTGTGCGTCGCCCTATCCGTTTGATTGAATGCGGTGACAGGTACGCTGCTGTTTTAGTGTCAGGTAGGGGACAGCATTTGTCAGTACAAGTACGAGGTCAAGCCAGGAATAATGTGGGTAACGCCGCCGCCAGGGGTCGGGCTCGACCGCCTGAGAGGCTTTTGGCGGGCGAAGCTGCATCACGCAGAGGCCAGGTCAGCAGCGTGTCTGTGTCACGAGCTGTTGGTTCAACTCGTGCTTTGGGAATCGATTCTACGGAACCAATTACCGATAGTACAATGTCGCGAAGCGTTAATGCTATGGTGGAGTCGCGGAGCAGGGTGTTGAGCAGAACGGTAACATCTCGGGGAGTTACCTCAGGAGTGCATGTGCTGGAGGTACGCCGCGGTCGCCCCGTGGGCCCGCAGGGGACTATGGCTGCCAGAGGTGGTCGTCACAGCACTGTTCTTTCTAGAGGTGAGCAAAATGAAAGAGGAACAAGGGAACAATTGTTGGTGCAAGGAGAGGGAGCACCTAACAGAGGAATTAACAGGGGTCCAGTTAGATCAATAGATACTGGGTCTGACACGGTTGTAGCGGGCCATATCCTGTTCATATTTTGAAAAATGTAGCAGTTTTTTGCATTGGTGCATTTCTGAAAATTCAGGTCAGTCCGGAATTGTTCATTATTTAGATGATTTTTTGTTCATGGGTCCAGCCGGGTCTGACATGTGTTGCAATATTTTATCAAATGCCTTTTCATTGTTGAAGGAATTTGGGGTCCCAGTAGCTAAGGAGAAGACTGTAGGTACTACATCGGTGTTGACTTTTTTGGGAATCAAAATTAATACTATGGAAGGTTGCTGTCGTTTACCCAGGGAAAAAATAGATACATTAAAAGGAGAGATAATTGTGGCATTGGCAAATGGCAAGTTGATGTTGAGACAAGCTCAATCATTACTGGGGTCTCTCAATTTTGCTTGCCGAGTTATACCCATGGGTAAGGTCTTCAGCAGGAAATTGGAGAGAGCTACAGCGGGTGTTAAAAAACCTAGTCATTTTATAAGATTATCCAAAGAAATTCGTGGGGATCTACACATTTGGGAGGAGTTTTTGGCTACCTTTAATGGTGTTCTCATTTGGCAGTCCATACCCATATCCAATGTAGAGTTGTAATTATTCACCGATGCGGCAGGTTCTACGGGTTTTTAGAGCATACCTGGAGGGTAGGTGGTGTGCTTTCCCATGGCCTAAAACCTGGTTTGATGAGGGACTCACTAGTAATATGTTATTATTAGAATTATTCCCTATCATGGTTGCTCTGGAGTTATGGCATGAGGTCTTGACCAATCTGTCAGTAGTTTTTTGGTGCGACAATTTGGGTGTGGTTCATGAAATTAATAGTCAGAGAGCTTCCGGCCTTCCTGTGCTGCAATTGTTGGGTCAGATTGTTTTGCGCTGCCTTCAATCAAATATAAGTTTTTGCGCTAGGCATGTTCCAGGCATTGAAAACGGTGTGGCAGATGCGCTATCGCATTTCGAGTGGCGCAAGTTTAGGGTGCTAGCTCCGGATGCCAATGTATCTGGTGACCCTTGCCCGTCTTATGCCTGGCAGGTGATATGCCCGGATTGGAGGGCTTAGCTCTACGATCCTTGGCTCCTTCCACCCTCCGAGGGTACAGAAATGCTATGGGAGAGTGGGAGAGATATGTCCGTTTGCATCAGGACCAAGGTAAGACTGATTATGCAATGTTATTGAATTACGTTTGGGAATGTTTTAGAGCAGGCAGGTCAAGAGGGTTTGTAACATGTTTACTGTCTGCTCTTTCTTATTTCTTGAGACTTGAAGGCCGGCATGATTTTACTAAATCTTTCTTTTTAGCAAGGATTCTTAAAGGGTGGGCTCGAGTGATGCCCCCTGTACAATATGCACGAAGGCCAATAACCATTTCAATATTGCGGCGCATGGCGGTCGTGTTGCATGAGGTCTGTGCATCTGATTACGAAGCACTCTTATTTAAATTGTGTTTCGCCATGGCTTTTTTCGGGGCCTTTAGAGCCAAGGAACTGGTATCAGCTTTGAAAACAGCAATGTCACCTATGCTTCGTGAACATGTGTCACTGGAAGATGGAGGCTTATGGTGCAAAGTACAACGTTCCAAAACGGACCAACTAGGCAAAGGTTGTTGGGTTGTTTTGAGATGTGTGGACGACAAGGAGATTTGTCCAGTGTTCTTGGCGAAGGTTTATTTGAGAACAAGGACTGATATGCCAGGTCCATGGTTGCAGCATATGGATGGTATGCCGGTGACTCAATTTCAATTTAGATGGGTGCTGGAATGTTGTATTGGCACGATGGGTTTGCCGGTATTGAGATATGGTACCCATTCGTTTCAGATAGGTGTGGCGACAACAGCACCCGCTGAAGGCTGTTCAAGCGGGCAGATTAGAGCTCTGGGGAGGTGGAAGTCTGATGTATTTCGGAAACATATCAGGTTTTGACCTGTTGGATTAAAAATCAGACTTGAGGTTTCAGCCACTTGCCATATTTGGGGGTCTTGAGGAATTTTTTATCCTGTGAAGTGCCTTAAGCCTTGGGGTTCATACCCGCTTGGCAGGTGTGTTTTTTGCCTCTCGTCCAGTCTGATCCCTCATACCCATCCTCCTTTTCATCCCCGCTTCAAAAATTATCACCTTAGTGGCCAAATTAAACTATTTAAAAAAAAAAACTATTTTAGTAAGTTTATAATGGGATGTTTTTGGGTAATGTTGTTTCAAGAATTTTGTGTTGGGGCTTTTTGTATGATAAGGTTCTGTGAATGGTTTTTGAACTTTCAGATTTGTGCTTGGACGAGTGTCCGATATGGATTATTGGGCACTCATACGTTTACTATGGTGAAAGATCTGGTGTTGAGTGCCTTCAGTCCCCTGAAGCTAATCTTGTCAGATGGATCGGTGTGAGGGGACTTCGCTGGGAGCAAGTCATGCCCCAATTTTGGCAACAGTCAGAGAGGTCGGGATACCCGCTGAGGGTGGTGTTCCATGCTGCTGGAAATTATTTGACCAGAAGGACTGCTCTGGATCTTTGCAAAACTATAGTTAGGGACTTAGTTAGCTTGCAGAACAGGTTGTGTTTTCTGAGTGTGGGATGGTCAGACATTATCCCACGTTTGGTTTGGAGAGATGCAGACAGACCGGCTGCCATAGAGTTGGTCCGTCGCCGGATCAATTCTGTGGTGGGCAGGGCTGTTAGTGTAAATTGGGGGTTTGTGGTCCCACATCCCTCAATTTTAGTTTCTGCCCCTCATATTTACATGGCCGATGGTGTCCATCTAAATTTGAGGGGTATGGAAATTTTTATGGAGGATCTGTTGTTCGCTGTTTTTAGTTAGGAATTTTATTGATAGGTAGGAGGAGTTTAGGAGTAGTAAGAAGAGTTTTAAGGTAGAGGTATGGTGGCGGGGGTTTCGTTGAAACTGTGGCGGGTTGGGACGGCCTGAAATTGTGGCTGTAATTTAAAGAGTTTTATAGGTGCTCAGAAGATGTGAAGGTGGTGGAGTTTGATACATTACGGGGCCGGAGTTCCATTGGACCAGGTGGGCTTCGGTCTCCGGTGGAGTTGGTACACACCTGAGCACCTTTTGGTTGGGAGTTGGGGAATACCTTGAGTGGAGAGTTGGCCACGGTATTCCCGATAAAGAGCAAGTAACACAAGGTGTGGCAAATGGCCCATTATGGCCCCTTGTGATGTGTGGGGGGCTGGGCTGATATTGGGTGCTTTAAAGCCTCCCCTTGTGATGTGATGGGGGCTGGGCTGAAATTGGGCCCTTAAAGCCCCCTTGTTATGCGATGGAGGCCGGGCTGAAGTTGGGCCCTTGCCTCCTCTTGTGTTTTGGTCAGCCACAGTTAAAAGGTTTAAAAGGCTAGAATAAATAGGGACTTTAATTAAATATGCCATCCCTCCTTGCCACCATACCATTTGTTTAATAAAAGCTGACAATTTTATTGGCAAACATTATTCTGGTGTCAGTGTCAGTTATTTCTTTTATGGATGTTGGTGTATGCGCATGAATGAAGACCAGTCTATGATAGACATTTTAAGAGAATGGAGGACATTTTATATGGCTGTAGTGACATAAAATTCTGAATAGCAGGCTGAATGAAGCAGCTGTGATAAGTTGAGGTGTCCATGGTAACAGTGGGCCTATGAGTTGACTGAAGAATCTGGTGATGGGAGGGGCTAAGCCCTTATAAGGAGAGGACTGACAAGGTTCTCCCTCTTTTCCTCAGAGAAAATTGACCCAACCACCCGCCCTGGATGAGTTTATTATTGGTGTCGGCTTAGCGGGTTGGGACGGCCTGAAATTGTGGCTGTAATTTAAAGAGTTTTATAGGTGCTCAGGCGATGTGAAGGTGGTGGAGTTTGATACATTACGGGGCCGGAGTTCCATCAGACCAGGTGGGCTTCGGTCTCCGGTGGAGTTGGTACACACCTGAGCACCTTTTGGTTGGGAATTGGGGAATACCTTGAGTGGAGAGTTGGCCACGGTATTCCCGATAAAGAGCAAGTTACACAAGGGGTGGCAAATGGCCCATTATGGCCCCTTGTGATGTGTGGGGGGCTGGGCTGAAATTGGGCCCATTAAAGCCTCCCCTTGTGATGTGTTGGGGGCTGGGCTGAAATTGGGCCCTTAAAGCCCCCTTGTTATGCGATGGAGGCCGGGCTGAAGTTGGGCCCTTGCCTCCTCTTGTGCTTTGGTCAGCCACAGTTAAAAGGTTTAAAAGGTTAGAATAAATAGGGACTTTATTTAAATAGGCCATCCCTCCTTGCCACCATACCATTTGTTTAATAAAAGCTGACAATTTTATTGGCAAACATTATTCTGGTGTCAGTGTCAGTTATTTCTTTTATGGATGTTGGTGTATGCGCATGAATGAAGAACAGTCTATGATAGACATTTTATATGGACCAGACTGATAATAAGGCCATTTATAATCTTTTTAAACCTACAGTTTTAATGTATGATTTTATGTAATTTTATTACCCTTGTATGTGTATGAATAAATACAAAATATTGCATTTTCAGCATCTGTCTGTTTTAAGGTTAGCACTGTTCATTTTCTATTTCCAGTTGCACTGCCAGTATCTTGACTTTGACCATCTTTTAATAAAAACATAGGAGTGTACAATGTAATGTTATCATTTTCAGCAGTGATTAATAAAGATATATATCTTTCACCAGATGCATATCAACTTCTCAAAGGATCAATAATAGACACAGGTATTTTATATCTGCACTGAATTAAATAACTCATACAGTACAACTAATTCACAAATATTGAAGGCATTATTTTAACCCTATACAGGTTGAGTATCCCTTATCCAAAATGCTTGGGACCAGAGGTATTTTGGATATGGGATTTTTCCATATTTTGGAATAATTGCATGTCATAATGAGATATCATGGCAATGGGACCTAAGTCTAAGCACAGAATGCATTTATGATTCATATACACCTTATACACACAGCCTGTCGGTAATTTTAGCCAATATTTTTAAAAACTTTGTGCATTAAATAAAGTGTGTGTACATTCACACAATTCATTTATGTTTCATATACACCTTATACACACAGCCTGAAGGTCATTTATTACAATATTTTGATAACTTTGTGTATTAAACAAAGTTTGTGCACATTGAGCCATCAGAAAACAAAGGTTTCACTATCTCAGTCTCACTCAAAAAATTCCGTATTTCGGAATAGTCCGTATTTCGGAATATTTGGATATGGGATACTCAACCTGTATATCATTTTAATTACACTTTTATTCATAATGTAATGGAAAAATGTATAGCTAACTGAATAATAAAATTCTTATAGTAGGACTTTCTTTATCTCCTCCTATAATCTTCCTGAGCTTGTCATGTGTGACACCCAACCCCCTCTCCCACCACCATCCCCTGCACACACACACACACACACACACACACACACACACACACACACACATACACAAATAATACAATTGAGCGGGTATGATGGATTTGGTCAGTGTGTGGTCAGTGCTCAAATGTTAGACTATATAAGTAAAAGGAATAAAGATGCGGCAAATATAAGTCTTTAAAGTTTGTCACCTGTACAGGTGCCTCTGCAGAGAAAACATGAAAACACTGCTTAAATTAACCTGATATTCATAAACAGAGCTGTATGTAAAAGTATTGCAAATACAAATAAAGACTAGAGAGCTAGGGGTATGGATTTGTATGTCATTGAACGACAATGGTTGTCCGTTCTAGCACTGTGACTCATTTGACTTGATGGGTGTGGATTAACAGATCAACAGTCAGTAGGTCGACAATCAATAGGCCGACACCATATAGTTGACAGTCAATAGGTCGACAGGGTCATAAGGACAACATGAAAATGGTAGAAAGTACAAACGGTCAACAGTTACCAAAGCTCGACATGGTAAAAAGGTCAACATGAAAAAAGTTGACACAAAAAAGGTGGTATCATTGTGTATGTTTAACCATATATGACTTAAATTAGTAGTAACATGTTCCCTTATGGGCTGGCTTTGCTTGCCAAGCATCAGGCAAGGTGGCCAGTTTCGCTTGCCACAAGGTTACTAAATGTAATAAATGGTGAAATGGATAGTAAATTAAGTAAAATTTGTAAAAACATGAAAAAAACACCAGAAAAAATGTTGACCATGTGTGTGTCGGGGATGTAGTTATGTGACCGACGGTCAGGAGACTGATGGTCACATAACCTCACCCTACATCCCGAAAACAGAAAATATAGACAGTCAGCATGCCGACTAGAAAGACTATTCCCTCTGGTGGGTGTCCACGACACCCATAGAGTGGGAATAGAACCTGTGCCACCGAGCCCACAGCATGGTGAGCGCAGCAAGCCCGCAAGGGGCTTTGTTGCACTCAACCCCACCACGTCACTTTGCTGCTGGGATCCCGGCACCATCATGCTGACCAGGATCCCGGCCGCCATTCATGTTGCTCCTACCTGTGTGTCGCCCATTGTCATGTTGACCTTTTGAATCTGTACCTTTTCGACCTCTTGTAATATCTTTTACATATTGACCGTTTGACCTTTCGTACCTGTCGACTATTGACTGTTGACCATATGGTGTCAACCCGTTGACTGTCGATCTATCGTCCACTACTATGACTTGATACATATTATAATTACTTTAGGATTAACAGGTTGTTGTGTGACTTAAAAGGACAACCCATTAAAGTAAAACCCAAAGCTTAGAATGAATACTGGGGATATTGAGAGATCAGTAAATGGCAAATGATAAATAAGGTAGGTGGTCAAGCTGGTGTGATAGCCTTAATACATGGGGTGTATTGGGTTAATGGTATTTTTTTAAGATAACTCAGTCTTAATTCATAATAAGTCATTTCCACTCAACATTAAGACATCAATAAAGGCTGATGAGGCCAAGTTAACCAGCGTGTAACACTTGTGGTCAGGTTAGAGGATGTGAAGTATTGATGTACATCTCACTTTAATCCGTAACTACATGTGGCTAAAATAATTGATGAAAAGTGGAAATGTATAAAACCTTCAAAAGAGGGCAATTGTAGCCATTGCACATAGAATCCAACCAGATTTTAGCTATCTATTATAGTCTATAAAATGACAGCTAGACACTGACTGATTGGTTGCTATGGGCAACTTCGCTATTTTCCTCCTTAGAAGGATTGACACTCGTCCCAGTAAATATTACCCCAAACTCTGCAGATTGCACTCATGCCATTTAATACACAGTATTATCCCTCAAGCACAGCCAGCCAGCTCTGAGGGTACTGTTGGTGCACCACCTGTATTTGTGCCCGCACTCTTGTCTATGTATGGAGTTTATAAGTCATAGAGTGGATTAAATGTGAAGTTGTCTTTCTTGCTCTTAAGTAACCTACTGTAGATTAGTAATGATTTACCCCATCCATGTATAATTTACTTAAAATTATTGCTAAAATTATATTAAATATTAGAAAGAAAAGTAGACATATTATGTAGATATAATTTTACATTTTAGGCTCAAGTCAAGTTCACATCCAATTAGTCATTTCATAGTTCACACTCCTCGGACAAATATTGGTGTCACAGCAGAAAGAAAACACGATTCCCGAACTTCACATATTTTCCTGCTGTTGTCTAACGAGCAGCTGCACTGAGGGTTCATAAATTTGTTCATTTAGTAAAGTATATAATTATAAGAGAGCAGTGGCGGAACAAGCAAGCGGTGGGCCCAGGTGCAACAAAATGCTTTGGGCCCCCCCATCCCATCCAAGTCCACCCCATGGGCAGTGCGCGCCGTAGGCGTGGCTTCGTGGGGAAGGGGTGTGTCCACAAAATAATACCAATTCATAAAACGGTGCACAGTAGTCTCCATTCTTCAAATTACGCCGCACAGTAGCACCACTACACCAGGTAGAGACCCTTTTACTCCTTACAGCGAACAGATTCCCCTTTTTACACATAACGGCAGACAGCGTGCACTTTTTACACATAACGGCAGACAGCGTGCCCTCGTTACACATAGCGGCAGACAGCATATACTTTTTACACAATGGCAGACAGCGTGCCCTCGTTACACATAGCGGCAGACAGCGTGCCCTCGTTACACATAGCGGCAGACAGCGTGCACTTTTTACACATTACGGCAGACAGCGTCCCCATTTTACACATTACGGCAGACAGTGTCCCCATTTTACACATTACGGCAGACACCATACACTTTTACACATAACGGCAGATAGCGTGCCCTTTTTACACATTACGGCAGGCAGATTCTACCTTTTTACACATAGCGGCAGGCAGATTCCCCATTTTTATACATAGCGGCAGGCAGATTCCCCATTTTTATACATAGCGGCAGGCAGATTCCCCATTTTTATACATAGCGGCAGGCAGATTCCCCATTTTTATACATAGCGGCAGGCAGATTCCCCATAGGGAAGGGGCGTGACCACATAATAGTGTCAATTCACATTACACCACACAGTAGTGGCGCTTATACACATTGCACCAGGTAGAACCTCCTATGCACACTGATCCAGGTAGATCACGTCATACACTTTGCTCCAGGTACAGCACGTCATACACTTTGCACCAGGTACAGCACGTCATACACTTTGCACCAGGTACAGCACGTCATACACTTTGCACCAGGTACAGCACGTCATACACTTTGCACCAGGTAGAGCACGTTTTCATACACATTGCCGCTAGGTAGAGCACTTTATCATACACATTGCACCAGGTAGAACACGTTATACACACTGCGCCAGGTAGAGCACGTTATCATACACATTGCGCCAGGCAGAGCATGTTATCATACACATTGCCGCTAGGTAGAGCAAGTTATCATACACATTGCATCAGGTAGAGCATGTTATCATACACATTGCCGCTAGGTAGAGCAAGTTATCATACACATTGCCGCTAGGTAGAGCAAGTTATCATACACATTGCGTCAGGTAGAACACGTTATTATACACAATGCGCATGGTAGAGCACGTTATCAGCCACATTGCGCCAGGTAGAACACGTTATTATACACAATGCGCCTGGTAGAGCACATTTTCATACACATTGCGCCAGGTAGAACACGTTATTATACACAATGCGCCAGGTAGAGCACGTTATAATACACATTGCACTAGGTAGAACACGTTATTATACACAATGCGCCTGGTAGAGCACGTTATTATACACATTGCACTAGGTAGAACACGTTATTATACACAATGCGCCTGGTAGAGCACGTTATTATACACAATGCGCCTGGTAGAGCACGTTATTATACACATTGCACTAGGTAGAGCACGTTATTATACACATTGCACTAGGTAGAGCACGTTATCATACACATTGCGCCAGGTAGAACACGTTATCATACACATTGCGCCAGGTAGAGCACGTTATCATACACATTGCGCCAGGTAGAACACGTTATTATACACAATGCGCCTGGTAGAGCACGTTATTATACACAATGCGCCTGGTAGAGCACTGAGGCACATTGCAGTAACCACTCACTTATCACCTCCAGTTGCACGAAGGAGCCGTTTGACACAATTGGTTCCGCCCCCAGCAGCAACTCACTGACACTCACCATTTTTTCTGACAGCACAGTGCAGTGAGTGCACTGGCACAAGTAGCCAGACTGCGCCTGTAGTAGCCGCAGCCTGGAGGAGCTCTATGTGAAATCGCAAGCAGAGGCTGTTCTCTGGCAAGAAGGAGCTCGTCCAATCGCTTCCCCTGACGGGCTGGCCACTGCTAAATATACCGATAATCAGTTCCAACTGTGTCAAAGTAGTGGAGCCCCAGGTGCAATGGGAAAGTCAGTGTCACTGCACAGTTGTACTGATTACTGGTATATTTAGCAGTGGCCAGCCCGTCAGGGGAAGCGATCGGAGGAGCTCCTTCTTGCCAGCCTCTGCTTGCGATTTCACAGATAGCTCCTTCATGCTGCGGCGCAGGCTGGCTACTTGTGCCAGTGCACTCACTGCACTGTGCTGTCAGAAAAATGGTGTCAGTGAGGCCCTGACACTCTGAGCGGCCTCACATTGCACACACGGAGCTTGCAGCCCCCGGACATCCCGCATCTGCACCAGCTACTCCAGGTGAAGCGGGGCGATGCAGCACTGTCTACTGCTTACCTACAGCGGGAGCTGCGCAGCCCGGCCGGCTCCTGCTGGAAGGTAGTTGTCGGGTCTCGGTGGGGCGTTGAGCGGGTCCCGGGTAGGGGGGTGGCGGCGGGCAGATCCGGAGCTGTACTCCCAGTCGCAGAGGAGGGTGCTGGCGGCAGAGCGGCAGTGGAGCCGGATGAGCGGGGCCAGTCTGTCAGCCCTGCAGCACAGATTCATGTGCTGGCGGGGAGCAGGATTCAAAGCGGGAGATGCTGCAGGCTGTGATTGGATGGAGACTACAGGAGGTGATTGGCCGAGGAAACAGCCAGTCACCTCCTGCATTCCGCTGACAGGCTTAACACATGCAAACACATATTCAGATGAGCGCGTCCTGTGGGACCCGCTCATCTTCTAAATGTGAGTCCTGGGCGGCTGTTTCTGGGTAAAATACGCGCCATAGCGCGTTTTTGCGATCACTGACAATAATGCACATGACACAATATGCACACACCGTAATGCCCCCTACACATTATGCCACACACTGTAATGCCCCCGACACATTATGCCACACACCGTAATGCCCCCGACACATTATGCCACACACCGTAATGCCTGTGACACATTATTCCACACACCGTAATGCGTGTGACACATTATGCCAGGAATCGCAATGCCCGTTATACATTATGCTACACACTGCAATGCCCCTGATACATTATAGCACATACAATGTCTGTGACACAGTATGACACACACCACAATGATCCTGAGACATTATACCACATACCACAATGCCCGTGATATAGTATACAACACACCGTAATGCCTGAAACATTATGACACACACCGCAATGTCCGTGATACATTATGCCACACACCGTAATGCCCATTACACATTAAGTTCTACAGTAAGGCTTCCAATTACTTTTAAATTACCTGCTTGTTGCCAGGGGTTTCATGCACTTGGTTCCATGCACGGTGCCAGGATGTCATGCTCGTTGCCAGGGGTTTCATGCACTGGGTGTCATGCTCGTTGCTAGTGGGTAGTGCTTGTTGCTAGGGCCGTGCTCCCAGTGCCACATATGCTCCCAGTGCCAGATATTCCCCCACAGTGCCAGGTATATGCACCCAGTGCCAGATATTCTCCCACAGTGCCAGATATTCCCCCCCAGTGCCAGGTATATGCCCCCAGTGCCAGGTATATGCCCCCAGTGCCAGGTACATGCCCCCAGTGCCAGTTATATGCCCCCAGTGCCAGGTATATGCCCCCCCAGTGCCTGCTTCCCCCCCCCAGTGCCAGGTATATGCCCCCAGTGCCGGGTATATGCCCCCCCAGTGCCAGATATTCTCCCACAGTGCCAGATATTCCCCCCCCAGTGCCAGGTATATGCCCCCAGTGCCAGGTATATGCCCCCAGTGCCAGGTACATGCCCCCCAGTGCCAGTTATATGCTCCCAGTGCCAGGTATATGCCCCCAGTGCCAGATATTCCCCCCCAGTGCCAGGTATATGCCCCCAGTGCCGGGTATATGCCCCCCCAATGCCGGGTATATTCCCCCAGTGCCTGCTTCCCCCCCAGTGCCAGGTATATGCCTCCAGTGCTGGGTATATGCCCCCCCCAGTGCCCGGTATATGCCCCCTCCCAGTGCCAGGTATATGCCCCCAGTGCCAGGTACATGCCCCCAGTGCCAGGTATATGCCCCCCCCCCAGTGCCGGGTATATGCCCCCCCAGTGCCAGGTACATGCCCTCAGTGCCGGGTATATGCCCCCCCAGTGCAAGGTATATGTCCCCAGTGCCAGATCTGTCCCCCCAGTGCCAGGTATATGTCCCCAGTGCCAGATCTGTCCCCCCAGTGCCAGGTATATGCCGCAGTGCCTGCTCCCCCGGCCGGCCCCCCCTCCCCCCTCTATGTGTTGGAGGGACACGAGCGCATCGCGCGTCTCTCCTGTGTCCCTCCTGGCTCTCCCCCCGGCCGGTCTAATGAAGGAAGTGCCGTTCGTGAGCCAATCAGAGCTCACGAACGGCACATGCTTCCTTAGACAGCTGGGGGAGAGCCAGGAGGGACACAGGAGAGACGCGCGATGCGCTCGTGTCCCTCCAACACATAGGGGGGGCCGGGGGAGCAGGCACCGCAGCAGGGAGGGAGAGGAGACCGCAGATTGACATGCGGACGTTCGTCCGCATGTCAATCTGTTCTAAATGCCGGCCGGCGGCTGTGGGCCCCTGAGTGCGGCGGGGCCCCAGTGCAATGCACTGCCTGCCCCGCCAGTAGTTCCGCCCCTGTAAGAGAGCTCTATCACCCTGGTAGCATCTGTTCTCAAACAATAAGTACAGTATTACATTTTTTTGAACAAAGACAAGTGGTGTAAATGTCTTACCTCTTACTATTATACTGGTGGACTTTTTTGCTGGATTGCCGACATTGTTATTGGCGACACAGCTGTAGGTGCCAGCATCCTCAGAAGTAATAGATGGTATAGTTAACGTACCACCGCTTAGTACAGTCTTTTCTGGGAGGTTTCCAACAGATCTAACCCAAGTCAATGTTGGTGTTGGTTCTCCGCCTGTTGTGACACACACTAACATTATCGTTTCCCCCGGATTTACAACAATAGGATCATCCACCAGTAATTTAATAGATGGTGATGCTGGAAAAGAAGAAAGAAAAAAGATAAATGGCTATTAATTGGTGTACTTATCTTGTTCATGTCTAATATATACTGCTAAATGTTAATATTCTAGAAATACAATTACATACATTAACTTTAACTTAAAGCATTGTCCAGGTATTGGCCTGAAGATATCATCTGGATATGTAAAAAAAAAAAAAAAAAAGTATTTTATTCAAGTTTCATTTTGTTTCTTTTATATGCTCTCTGTGTATTAAACACAAATATGTATTCTAGATCTGCTCTGTGCTGTGACCATAGGCAACCAAATAAACTATTCTGATTGGTTGATATAATTGAATTGCTGGAAAGCTCAGTAACAAATTGGTTGATATAATTGAATTGCTGGAAAGCTCAGTAGCAAACCAGAAAGATAACCAGTGTTCAGTGAAAGTTTCAAGAAGGCATAAAGAAGCCCCCCACCCAAAAATAAATAAATAAATACAATTGTCCAAGGGTTTAAAAGCCCTTAAACATTGTCTTTGTTGATTCATCTGCTTGTAGTTATTCACGGATCACAGAGGATACCACTCTGAAATAACACCTATATCAACTTATCAGTCAGTATCACAAAAAATGCACATCTTTCAAAAAATTACATTGCATACAGTATTTTGACTCTAATGGGCTTGTTTCAGCTCACAGTGACCCAGCTGTTGTATACATGGATATCTTAGTGCTTGTCCTAAATTTCAAGTCTAGGTATGGATTGCTGGTAGACTAAAGTTGTTACCTAAAATAGTACAATAAGTTAAAATAATATGTATTACAAAATATTTCATACTTCCATTAAATGCAACTTGATCTTACACGGTATATATAAAGAAAACAGGTGAGTGATAATGATCATAGAGGAAAATAATAATAATAATAATAATAATAATAATAATAATAAAAAAAAAAATCAATTTACACAAAATCCTTGAAGGTATATCCAGAGTCATACACTTCCCCAATAGAAAGTTGAGTGGCTGACTTGTCTTTAATATGATGATTTTTGGTATATCAGTTTAAGAGAATAGCAAAGTAATTACATTCACCTCATAGAGTAGTAAAGTAATGTAATATTGTTATTAAAATGTGTTGCTAAGGTGATATAGTTAAGTCATGTATCAAAAGTACAATAAGTGATGCTTATCTATATTGATGGTGGGACAAGATTTCCCTCCATTGGTGACTGTTGTTCAGGGGTTACTGTCTCAAGAACCAGCTGTGTGCTTTGTGGTGGGGTCCAATGGTAAGAGGGGAAAATATATAAGCAAACAACAGTCTAATTCCCAGAAGTTACAAGGTTAGGGGTGGTTGGAGGAAGGAGAGTCAAGGCAATACAATAAAGTGCAATGTGCTCCTATGTGCCAAATAATATTTCTGCACTCCAGAAAAATTATCTTTAAGGTTTATCTGCTAAATTGCAAACTGGAAATGTAATGCCCTCAATTTCTTATTTTGTAGATTAGCATTATACATGCAACAAAATTATATACCCACAAATTTTATGGAAAAAAATATATATTTTACAAACACAAGGAAATTAAATGTACAATGAATGAGAAGATTTTGAGCTTATCTGTTGTAGTCATCAAGTATGATCCTGCAATGGATAGTCCTTACAGGTCCAGTCCATTGTTAGGTGTAAGGCCCAGATTGTCCAAGTCTTTGAGAGAGTGATAAATTGCATGATGATAACATGTCAACCAATCAGCTCCTAACTGTAATTTTTCTAACACAGCCTGTAACATGGCAGTCAGGAGCTGTTTGGTTGGTATTTTATCACTGTGCTTATCACTTTCACTCTCCAGGGCTTGACAAGTCTGACTTATCACTCTCCAGGGCTTGACAAATCTGGGCCTTATTTTGGTATTAGCTCCAGGATGAAGAACACAAATTCCAGGAAATTTATTGCAACGTTCAAAGGATGATCAATACCTTCCAGTGGCAAGTCATACCTTCCAACAAGACCCATTCCAGGTAGTCAATCTTATGTCAGTCCAGACCCTGCTATACAAGCAAGAAATACCTGGGACTATTTGTCAGTATTCACCCTAAAAAACACTTCTGTCATCATTAGTAATGAGGAAAGGTACTCGAGAAATGGTTCCAGACAGTTTTAACATTAATGCATGTTAACCAGCTTTCTTCACAGGCTGTAAGAAGCATCTTGGAAATGTTCTTTTTTTTTTCTTGTTTCTTCAGACAGTTATTAATGATTGCCTAGTCTGAAGATTTTCAGGTGTCATGTAATTATCATGACTACCACAGTCACATGATGTTTTGAGCAGAGAGGCTTTGGAACAAAGAAGATAATTTGTAGAGGAGCAATGAAAAAATGATGCATGTGTAAAAATTACTTAATTTGTTATTTTCCCCATTTAGTATTAAAATGCTAAAATTCAGTCTTATTTTTACCGCTTAAAATGCATAAACATGTACTGTATGAGCACAGAGAAGAAGCTAAATCCTGTTATTTTGCCTTTTCTCCTCACCATGGGAGACCCAAAAGAGTTTCACAGATGACTTTATGTTATCAAGCTGTATTTTTTCTACTTTATTACCTACATTTTTATTTAACTCATTGATTGAATTGTTATGCTTGCTTTATTCTTTTAACTTTGATGACATCCTGTGGGTCCATAATTTCTAGTTAATAAGAAACTGAGAGGTTTAGTATGATTCATAATAAAAGGGGTCATTCCGAGTTGATCGTAGCTGTGCTAAATTCAGCACAGCTACGAACATTCACACTGACATGCGGGGAGACGCCCAGCACAGGGCTAGTCCGCCCCACATGTCAGTGCTGCCCCCGCCCCCGCAGAAGTGCAAAGGCACCGCACAGCAACGATGCCTTTGCACTTCAAGAGTAGCTCCCGACCAGCGCAGCTTTAGCGTGCTGGCCGGGAGCTACTCGTCACTCCCCGGGCTGCAGCGGCTGCGTGTGAGGTCACTCAGCCGCCGTGGACCGCCCCCCCCCCCCAACGGTCCGGCCACGACTGCGTTGGCCGGACCGCTCCCCCTAAACATTGGCTTAACGCCTCCGTCCAGCCCCCCCAGCGACTGCCTCTGCCTCAGAGGCGATCGCTAGGCAACGACTGCTGCCATGCGCCGGCGCACTGCGGTGCCGGCGCACTGCGGTGCCGGTGCAGGCGCAGTCCCACTCCGATCGCTGCGCTGTGAGAAACTGCAGCGAGCGATCGGATCGGAATGACCCCCAATGTGCTAAAGTTTAATTAGTTGTTGTGCTCTGGCCTAGAATTAAAATGAGCTTAAAGTTTTTAGTAAAATCCTTCTTTAACTCCCATCTGTCTTTTAGATTCCAACACACTGATTTATAGAACTAAACAGAGGTGCTGATTGTAAAAATGATTTAGCGTTGGTCACACATTAGATGTCAGGCCCTTGACTCCTCTACGCTGGCTAAAGAACCTTGCAATCATCAGTAATCTTTATAATTCTACTACTGTATTTCTACTGTTAACCAGATAGAGAACCAGACTGTGAAAATGTATTGCAGGAAATCTTCCTAATGATGTATTTGAGATGTAAAATTAATAGCAGCAATATTTTATGCTAATAGAAAAAAATGATTATTGATTACCTGTTTAACAATGAAATAACTGATTTAACTTTAAAATATATCCATAATCTACACATAAATGAGGCAACCATTTAGCAGAACATATGAATCATTGTCCCTGTTTTTCAATTTGCTAAGGACAAGTGCCTCAAAATATCATTTCGTTTAGAACTAATGACTCAAAATATTGGTCATCAACAAGAAATATTGTCATCATGAAGGGTCTGCATTCTTGATGAATATTGGAAAAGGATTTAAATATCTGACACCAGTATGAGTACGCAACAGGAGCTCCTTGACCTAAACTTCTTTAAACCCAACCTTGTTGAACTTTCTGAAAGAGGGGAAGAATTTATTTTTTATATCTCTGATGTTCTCATACAAAAGTGGAAGTACAGAAAATTGTAATGATGTTGTACTTCAGTCAAAACAAATTGAGTTGAGGCAAAAAAAAAGTGTACTGAAAAGGAATCTTTCTCTACTTAATTTTAACTGGTTCAGTGTCATGCCTATGCAAAAGCACATGTTTACCCAAAATATGATTCACCATTATATTTTGACTCGGAGAGGCCAACTAATATACAGTACTTTGGACTGATGTTCTACTCATTATATTGATAAGAATACACTTAACTTGTTATAATGCCATTCGTTTTACTCTACAGTACTTCTCTATAAAGGCTATAAACAAACTTAGAAAATTGTGCCTGCCCTGTTTTTGTCTATACCACCACCCGATCATGTAATACCCTGCACTTGCCACCAAGCCCCACCCTGAAATGGATTAGTATGCATGAATATGACTGGATAGAGAGACCTACAGATATTATAAAACAGAGAACTACAGAGAAAGGCTAGGGATACACTATTCACCCTATATTTACACACTTATGGCCATGAGATGTAGTAAATGCATCAGTTCATTTGAACTCAGTTCATATGAAATCAGGCGACATGTGCATGATGGCAACATCTGAATCATACTGTGTATGCATAGGGATGGTTAACCGACGGCATTTGCAGATTGAATTTGAACGCATAGAGAAGGAAATTCAGTGGGTGCTCCTGAGAGGTTATTAGGGAGGATGGTGGCTACTCAGATGCATGCTTGTAGCAGCTAGCAACTGCATCTATCGACGCAGTTGCAGAGATTCTGGAAAGCCATGCTCAGATTGACATTCTAAACAACTATAGGACTGCTGATATGTTTGATGGTTCCAATGGTGAAATATTTTGAGCAAAGTGGTGGATTTGAGATGCAGCCAGAGAGCATATATGTACATACAGTGCATTGCTAAAGTATTCACCTCCCTTTGTATTTTTCATGTTTTGTTGCCTCACAACCTGGAAATTAAATGAACTGTTTGAAGGTTTGCATCATTTCATTCACAGAACATGCCTACAACTTTGAAGATGTTCTTTTTTTTTCATTGTGAAGCAAACAACAAATAGGACAAAATAACAGAAAACTTCAGCGTGCATAACTATTCACCCCCCTAAAGTCAGTACTTTGTAGAGCCACCTTTTGCGGCAATTACAGCTGCAAGTTGCTTTGGATAAGTCTCTATGAGCTTGCCACATCTTGCCACTGGGATTTTTGCCCATTCCTCAAGGCAAAACTGCTCAAGCTCCTTCATGTTGGATGGTTTCCGCTTGTGAACAGCAATCTTCAAGTCTGACCACAGATTCTCAATTGGATTGAGATCTGGGCTTTGATTAGGCCATTCCAACACATTTAAATGGTTCCCCTTAAACCACTCGAGTGTTGCTTTAGCAGTATGCTTCAGGTCATTGTCCTGTTAGAAGGTGAATCTCTGTCCCAGTCTCAAATCATAGGCAGACTGAAACAGGTTTTGCTCAAGAATATCCCTGTATTTAGCACCATCCATATTTCCCTCTACCCAAAACAATTTACCAGTCCCTGCTGCTGAAACACATCCCCACAGCTTGATACTGCCACCACCATGTTTCACTGTGGGAATGGTGTTCTTGGGGTGATGGGTTGTGTTGGGTTTGCACCAGACATAGCGTTTTCCTTGGTGGCTGAAAAGTTTAATTTTAGTCTGTTCTGACCAGATCACCTTCCTCCATACACTTGGGGAGTCATCCACATGCCTTTTGGCAAACTCAAAATGTGCCTTCTTATTTTTAACACTAAGTAATGGCTTTTTTCTGGCCACTCTTCCATAAAGCCCAGCTCTATGGAGTGTACGGCTTATTGTGGTCACATGCGCAGATACACCAGTCTCTGCTGTGGAACTCTGCAGCTCCTTCAGGGTTACCTTTGGTCTCTATGCTGCCTCTCTGATTAATACCTTCCATGCCCGGTCTGTGAGTTTTGGTGGCCGGCCCTCTCTTGGCAGGATTGTTGTGGTACCATGTTCTTTCCATTTGAAGATGATGGATATGATGGTGCTCCGGGGGATCATCAAAGATTTGGATATTTTTTTTATAACCCAACACTGACTTGTACTTCTCAACAACTTTGTCCCTGACTTGTTTGGAGAGCTCCTAGGCCTTCATCGTGTGATGCTTCTTGCTTAGTGGTGTTGCAGCCTCTGGGGCCTTTTTAAGAAAGGTGTGTTTATACTGACAGATCAAGTGACACTTAGATTGCACACAGGTGGACTTCATTTCACTAATTATGTGACTTCTGAAGGTAATTGGTTGCACCAGAACTTTTGAGGGGCTACATAGCAAAGGGGGTGAATACATATGCACATGTCAATTTTCAAATTGTTATTTAACTTAGACTACTTTGTGCAGATCCATCACATAAGATTCAGTTTAAAGAAATAAAGTACAGGCTGCAATGTAACAAAATAGGTAAAAAGCCAAGGGGGGGGGGGGGGGTGACTACTTTAGCAGGGCACTGTATTCCAGTGACTGTTGCATTAGCATAAATTCATAGTATGGCTGTATACAAAGACGTAGTTGCAAATGAAATAAATCCACCTTTGATTCAGGTCCAGTATTACTATTATTGGCACATTATTCTTGGCATAAAACTAAGGATATGTGGACATTAGTACAACACATTGGCCCTCATTCCGAGTTGATCGGTCGCAAGGCGAATTTAGCAGAGTTACACACGCTAAGCCGCCGCCTACTGGGAGTGAATCTTAGCTTCTTAAAATTGCGACCGATGTATTCGCAATATTGCGATTACTAACTACTTAGCAGTTTCAGAGTAGCTCCAGACTTACTCTGCCTGTGCGATCAGTTCAGTGCTTGTCGTTCCTGGTTGACGTCACAAACACACCCAGCGTTCGCCCAGGCACTCCCACCGTTTCTCCGGCCACTCCTGCGTTTTTTCCGGAAACGGTAGCGTTTTCAGCCACACGCCCCTGAAACGCCGTGTTTCCGCCCAGTAACACCCATTTCCTGTCAATCACATTACGATCGCCGGAGCGAAGAAAAAGCCGTGAGTAAAAATACTTTCTTCATAGTAAAGTTACTTGGCGCAGTCGCAGTGCGAACTTTGCGCATGCGTACTAAGCGGATTTTCACTGCGATGCGATGAAAAAGAACGAGCGAACAACTCGGAATGAGGGCCATTATTACAGCCATATATTATTGTATTTTTTGACAGCTGACATAATCCTTTTTTACATATACTGTAGCTGCTTATCATTACTGCTGAAATATTTCTGAGCATTAAAATGATATGATGGATATCTATATCTATAACCATAAAAGTATTTTAGACCTATCATTTGCCACTAGCAAGCGTTGTCGAAATACCCTTCCTCTCTTTCTCTGTCTTTCCCATCCCCAGTTTTCTCTGTTTCTTCCTCCTTTCTCTCTATCCCCACTCTCAGCCAGGGGTGTAGTCAGAACTTTGTGGGCCCCATAGCAACATTTTGAAGGGGCCCATGTCCCAATGCTTCTAGAGACACACCTCTCTGCAGCAGTTGTTCATTTTATGCCCTATAATAGTGCCCTAATTCATTTTCTGAACCATAGTAGAGCTTAATTTAATATTATGCCCCATAGTAGTTCCACGGTTTCTTTTATGAATCGCAGTAGTACTTAAGTTCACCCTATGTCACATTTCAGAGAAGCCAATGCACATTATACTGCACAGTACCCCCTATTCACATATGATATATAGTGCTCCCCATTCATATTGTGCATCATTACAGTGCCCCTGTTCATATTATATAACATTAAAATGCCCTCCAGTTCATTTTATACCACACTACAATGAACAGGGCCAGGGGCATACCTAGATATATTGCAGGCCCTAAGGAAAAAGTTTGAAAGACACCTACATACCACCCAATGGTGAAAAATGTATATAACACACGTAACTTTGATAGGGCAGGTGGGCCCCTCTCAGCTCTGGGCCCCATAGCAGCTGCACTGCCTGTACATATGGTAGCTACAACCTTGCTCTCAGCTCTCTCTTCCCCAAACTTCCTTATTCTATCTCTCTGCCTCCCCGTCCCCATAATGTCACTGGCTCTCTCTCTCCTCCACCCTCATTCTCATTGTCTCTTACCCCACCCTTTCTCTCTATTCCCCCTTTCTCTCACTCTCTCTCTTTCCCCATCCCCTATTCTCTTGCTTTCCCTTCTCACATTTAGTATATATACTCTGAGTATAAGTGCCCAGACACATGAGAACAAGTGAGAGGAGGCGCAGCTGGTAGATCAGGGGAAGGGCTTCTTTGCAACTGGATTGTTGTGAGGGTACACATGTGGCATGTATGCAAGTGCCTTCAATGGGCCTAAAAACTAGGGAGACACGAGTACGGCCTTGGGACAGCTAGATGTGAGGATGGCCAGGTGGGTGTGTCTATTTGTGGGTTCAGTTGTTGTGCTCTGGTGGTGAGCATGGGGCATGTAGGTGCAAGGGCTTCTGGCCGGCATAATTGTTAATATGAATAAACTTTGGTCTTTTTTCCTTGCATTGGGATAGTGTGAGTGCCAGCTCTATTGGTCAATCAGAGGGCAGGATCCCCCTGAATGATACCGTCCTTACCCCTCCGACTGTCTATACTGCCCTAGTTGTACTGTGAAGGGTAGTGGGGTGGGACTACTAGAATCACACCTACAGTAGGAAGGTAGATAGATTAGATAGACAGATAGATAGATAGATAGATAGATAGATAGATAGATAGATAGATAGATAGATGGAAAGATATTGTTAACTATTTAAAGAGGTTATGAACTCTTTCCACAGCAGATAGGCCCACAGCACGACATTTAGTAGTGAACAATTACATGCTGTTCGGCACTTACTGTATTTCCTATATGAAGGGTCTTTTTGTGCTGTCTTTCTTTGGGGGGGATGGAAAACTTGTCCACATTAATTTATATTTGCAGTTAACAAACATAGGCCCTCATTCCGAGTTGATCGGTCGCAAGGCGAATTTAGCAGAGTTACACACGCTAAGCCTACGCCTACTGGGAGTGAATCTTAGCTTCTTAAAATTGCGACCGATGTATTCGCAATAATGCGATTACTAACTACTTAGCAGTTTCAGAGTAGCTCCAGACTTACTCTGCCTGTGCGATCATTTCAGTGCTTGTCGTTCCTGGTTGACGTCACAAACACACCCAGCGTTCGCCCAGGCACTCCCACCGTTTCTCCGGCCACTCCTGCGTTTTTTCCGGAAACGGTAGCGTTTTCAGCCACACGCCCCTGAAACGCCGTGTTTCCGCCCAGTAACACCCATTTCCTGTCAATCACATTACGATCGCCGGAGCGAAGAAAAAGCCGTGAGTAAAAATACTTTCTTCATAGTAAAGTTACTTGGCGCAGTCGCAGTGCGAACATTGCGCATGCGTACTAAGCGGATTTTCACTGCGATGCGATGAAAAATACCGAGCGAACAACTCGGAATGAGGGCCATAATTTCAGTGTATTTTGTGAAACAAATACATAAATATATGCTCAATCACTATATTATTTTCTTTCTGTAATTGATTCAAATAAAGTTTAAAGTCATCATTTATTTAAACCTTAGTAAAGAGCTTTACTGTACATAAAAAAAGATAATATAAAGGCAGATTACGCATGTTTGATCTATTTTATATTGGCCAGCAAATGTCCATAAACTACAAAGCATAGTCCAATAATATTTTTCCCCTGACACTACTTCTGTCCATACAAGATGAGTATATTTTCTATCCAAGTAAATCCTTTTAGACATACAGTAATTGACCACAACATAGGTATATTTTTTAGATGTTGAATATGGCTGTGGAACTTGCTCTTGTCTGGTACTGACTCCGATTAATTGATTTTTCAATATTGTTTTGGTATATAAATAGGTACTTGAATAATCTGATTGCTCAGTCATCACAAATACTAATTGTGCTCCAAGTGTCATGCATGGATCTTTCATATTTGGGGACACACATACAGTCAATCACTCACCAGTCCAGACTCAAAAAAGTTCTGCACTTTAGATTTGAATTTGAACTCCTCCTCTTCCTTATAAGAGTACTTTGTTCAAGGACCACCGATCCCCTAAGACACCAACATTGCACTTCGCCGAATCTGATTTAGAACCCTAATAATAGGTACTTCGTAGGTCATTTTCTTTATAGGGATATGACTAGTGACTAGGCATAATGAATCTCAGCAAGAATTGTATATGTGTATATATATATATATATATATATATATATATATATATACTTCCCACCTGAAGAATATATATGTTAAATGTCAGCTTCCTAACATATCGGGAAGTAAGGAAATTAGTAATGGGCCAGTCAGTCAGTGTGGGTGAGGGCTTTCACATTTGTATATATATATATATATATATATATATATATATATTCCAAGATGGAGGTACTCACAGGACTTGTTACAAAAAAGAGTCATATACACTGGCATACTGTATGTAACTCTTTTTTGCAGCCAGCTTGGAATTGTTATTTTGGTATGCTATTACTCTGGGAGTTCACCAGGGGAAGTATATTTCTATAACACGGGTCCAGCTATTATGACTTTTATATAAATATATATCATAATCATGTTGTAACTGAAGAGCACAAAACCTAAATTCAATCAATCTCATTATCTTTGAATATTTTGGAAATAGTTAAACAAAAATTGCTGCATCTTTGTTTGAGAATTGTTAACAGTATGCAGAGTACGTCAGATGGAAACTTTATGAAGAATAGTTGCAATTATCATTTAAGAAAAACAGATTTTGCCCCCTTCATATATATATTTTTTCATACAAATTAACAATTAATTAATATTGACCCCCCTTTAATATAATTAGCACAAATATTACTCTCTTAATCCAAATAAAGATCATTTTTCCACCCATTTATATCAATAACATAACATTGCCTCCATAAGAGTATTTTATGTTTTTGTCCTACTTCATCAATCATCATAACAAATTTAATAATTGCATTCATTAAAGTGTATTGGGGGTCCAGCAGTTTGGAGCATCTGATGCCTGGTCACAGGTGGTATGTTGCTCATAAGATGAATTCACGGACATTTTAAATAAAAAAAACTATTCATTTCATTTTTACACAAGTAATAGCCATTTTAATAATTATAATTTAAAAGAAAGAAGTAACTGTCTAACCAAAACTTTTCCATGTATGACCAGCAATTGTAAAACACATTTTTTGCTCGAAATTGCATCAAAAGAAAATAAGTATACAAACACTCCTAAAATGTAACAATCACATCCACAAAAAAATTGTTTGCTTTAAGCTTATATTAATGATTAGGTTTGCTTGGTATCATACAATTACCATGGAAACCACAGTCACATGATACACTCTATGATGATGTGAGCAGAGACACTATGAAATGTTCACAGCAATAACCCTCTCCGTCCTTTGTCATCACCTGACCAATGAGGATCTTGGTGACTGATAGGATCAGACTTAGAGATCAGGTTACATTATCCTGGGGACTAGAACTTTTTACATATTGCCAATTGCATTCATAGAAATCCTCCTCACAGATCAAATATACAAAGGGGACCCTAACTTACAGGAAAACCTGCTGAAAAAATAAATATGAACTTCAGCATCATGTTAAAAGGGCAGAGAACTTATTGTTAACAGCAAAGCAAAATCCATCTATGTGAAATGTGCCTGTCACGATCCGGGTATCTGGACGCCATTACTTACCCTTCAGATGCCTCCTAAGGCTGGCTCAGCGTTCCAGGACCGGATCCCGCTGTTCCTGAGTTTCCACATGCAGAATGTCAGAGTGGTGATTTCATCAGCCGCGGCCTCCGCTGTGCCCGCGTGGTTAAATGTGCGCTTGTCAGTCTGGCGTCTCCTGTCTCCTGTGGCCGGCGTCGCCATTACTGTTTCAATTCTCACATGGATTACAAACCAAACTTCCCTCCAAGTGTCTGCATGGGCGCAGCCATCTTGGATTTTGTCATCTGATTATTTCCACCAATCTGCTGTCTGTATTGTTGATTTGCATAATTGCCTAGCCAACCCCTTCCTTGCTGCAGGTATAAGTATGCTGTGCCTGAGCAAGGAAGGCGTCAGTGCTTTGGTTGTCTAACCTAGTTCCAGTTTGTCTCTCTCCTGTGGTTGTCTTCCAGGTTCCAGCTCCTGTCTCCAGACTTCTGCTATAGAGACCCGCACCAGCATTCCATCTGCGGTGTAGCCTGACTCTCCGATCCATTCTGGACTCACCTGTTTCCAGCTACAACAATCACCTGCTTCCAGCCCAGCTTCCAGCAGTGTACAGCTTCTCTTAAAGGGCCGGTGTCCTTTCTGCAGTTTACCACTCTCCACCGGTATTATTATTTCACCGCTCTCAAACAATCACCTGCTTCCAGCCCAGCTTCCAGCCCAGCTTCCAGCAGTGTATAGCTTCTCTTAAAGGGCCGGTGTCCTTTTCTGCAGTTTACCACTCTCCACCGGTATTATTATTTCACCGCTCTCAAACTCCAAACTTCATTATTATTTCATCGCTCTCAAGTTCGTTTATTATTTAACTGGTTCCAGCCAGTATCCACTCCGTACCAACAACAGTCTGGTTCCAGCCAGTATCCACAGCAGCCGTTTTACCTTCAGCAGCCCAGCCTTTCCTGGAACATCAGCTGGTACGATCCTGGGTTCTCTCCATTGCTACAGTCAGGCCTGGTAAGGACTTTCCAACTAGAAGATTATAAGAACTGTCTCACACTACCAGTGCCTGTGGCCCTTGCCACCCTGTAGTACCCAGGAATTGTATTTATCCTCTGTTGACTTTTATGTTTCCTTTTACTGCTGCTGTGTTACGGAGTTTGTTATAATAAACATCATTGACTTTTATCCTGGTTGTCGTGGTCACGCCTTCGGGCAGTTATTCTACATGTTACTTACATGTCTAGGGGTCTGATACAACCTCCCAGGTTCCGTTACATCTCAGACCCTACAACTGAGGCTGCCTCCCGTCAGCTCAGGCCCTCAGTTGTGACAGTGCCTTTAAATCTCATCTTATATCTTAATATTAATTATACAGTTTTGACTATAATGTCAGAGTACATTTACATTTTCCAATAAAACAACTAACTCCAGCTGGATACAGCTAAATTTAACTTCCCCTGAAACATAATTAATTTCTGTCTTTTATATAAGACGACTACAAAATAATTCACAGCCTGATAAAAATATTTAGATGTAATTCGTGATCTTTCCACATTGTTTGCAACTTCATGAAATGTTGCTGCAGCTTCTTTTTGTGTGTGTTCTACTGAGCTATGTACACTCCACTCCCCAATTTCCAATTGATAAACTGGCTGACTAACTGATCACTAATTCTCTTACTTCCCAATATTTTAGGAAGATGAAATTTAAAATAGGTATTCTAAAGGTGGGAAATAGGATAACTATGTAATCAGAATTTTAATAAACTTCCCCTACGGGGATGAAAAAAAGGTTGACATAATGACATAATTACTGATGCGTGGCTTGAACGATAAAGGCGGATCATGACAAGAACCATGGATTTACTTACATTAAGACATCTCAAATGTACATCTCTATAGATTTTCGAAATTTTTAACACTCATTTATATGTAAGACCTTCTTCTGAGGTCCTCAGAAATCTCCTTTGTCTGTGGCACAATACACTTCCACTAACATGTGTTGTTAACATCAGACTTTGATAGAGCCCTGTTCTTTTAAAAAGACAGGTTATCCACTCACACCAGATTGTCATGTCATAGCTGACTGTAATTTCACTTCCAAAATATCTGCTAAGCTTAAAGGTTCACATATTTTTACCACTAACAGTTATGTGATATTGGATAATTTTCCTCATTAGCACGTCTATTCTTTTTTTGTCTCCTGTTTGTTTTTGTTCTCTATATCTACTAGTAGAACTTGTGCGAAAATCTGAGGTAGTTTTTGGTAAAATTTCTGCAGAAATACAGAAAATTTGGAAGGGTTTACAAACATTCAAGCACCACTGTATACACATATATATATTTGTGATATTTTTACTTTAATATTATTGATTTTATGTTTCTGGGAAACTATTCAATTCTTATATACTTTATGTTGTTTTTATATGTCCTCACATAGCGCATAAACCATCTGTCTCTGCAGGTTTAGCTACAAGTTTCATTTTAGCAAATGCTGCATGTATAGCTTTTACTCATCAGTCTATATAACGTATAAAGGAACCCAGTGGGTAAGATGCTGTAGGATACACATAACCAATGGATCTTTCATATCTCATGAAGTAACCAATGATAACTGGTAATAGGGAGCAATGGGAGGCAGATTCAACAGAATGTTTCTCTTTATTCATCTATGAACACTGGTTGTAACTTTACAGATTTCCAGTTATTTTTGAGGTTCACCCAAGCACACAAGCATAGAGGAAGGACCGCTGTTTTATTAAATTGGAAGCAACGGGGGGCATTTTCAAGTGTCATCAACTCATTAAAGATGTCAGTACAATATGCCGTTAAGGTTTTTCGACTCCAAAATTGTTGTTGTTACACAAATGGGAAGCAATCATAATGTTGTCATTCACAGAATCAACATTCAAAATGTCAACAGAACAATGTTGACATTTATGATGTTGAAATTGGTCAAATATCATCATCAAACATCTGCAACTTGTCAACATGGTCATAATGTCAACACGTGAAATGTCCATATTCTCAACGGACTGGAGGAGGAGGTTTAGGCTGTGGAGAGAGAGGGTTAGGGATAGGCACTATGGGGGATAGGGTTAGGCTGTGGGAGAGGAGGTTAGGCACTAAGGGAGGTTTGGAATAAGACTGTGGGAGGAGAAAAGTTAGGGTTAAGCAAAGGGGCAGAGTTACGGTTAGGCACTAGGGGGGGGTTAGGCTGTGTGAAAGGAGGTTAGGGTTAGACACTAAGGACAGTTTGGCATTAGGCTATGGGAGGAGAGGGTTAGCAGAAGTGTCACTAATGATGGTGACACCCGGTGCAGGAGTATACCTCGTGCCCGCAATGCAGCAGTGTGCTGGTAAAAGGGGATATGGCCTTGCATGTTGGAGGCATGGCTTCACAGCTTGAGGGTGTGGCTTCACAGCCCAAACCCTCGTTTTGTCACTCTGTGTGTCACAGGGATGCGGACTGCCCACGGAGACCAGGGTGAGTGCAGTGTCGGCTCCTACACAGTGACAGGAGTCGGGTACTGCATGGAATGTTAGAGTACAGCATCCAGCTTCTGTCAATGAGGAGGAGCCGGCACATTGGGGTCACCCCTTTGCAGGTGACATCCGGGTGCACCGCCCCCCCGGACCCCGGTTGTGACGCCACTGTGGTTAATTAATGGGAGAGGGTTAGGCACTAGAGGAGGTTTGGTATTAGGCTGTGGGAGGAGAGGGTTAGGCTTGGGCAATAGGGGGAAAGTTAAGGACCTCAAAATATACTTCACTCACACAAATTGAACAGCAATTTAATGAATATATTGGATCTACTAATGCAATAATTCAACAAATATTATTAACCGGTTTGCAACACTCAATGGGAATCAGTTACCTGTTTTGTTGGAAAGCTTGAAGGAAACCATCTTGTCGGGAATGTTGCAGACGTTTCGTACTGAGGCGATACAGCTGTAATTGGCATAATCCTGAGGTCTGAGATTTTTCAGCTTCAAAATTTTTGTTTCACCCTAGCAAAGAGCAAAGATTAAAACCAGAGTAAAGTTTTTTTGTCTGGCATCTTGTTCTTCTGCTGGAAGAGAAAATCATTACAGTGAATTCTAGAATACTGTGCAGCATATCACACAGAAGGACAAAGTAGAGAACTGACATGTCTGTGTAGTCATTGGTTATTGCAACAACTGGCCAGACTAGGCAAACCTACACAGAAGACTGGAATGCTTCGCAATATGCACCCCCCCTACACACACACACACACACACACACACACACACACACACACACAGTAGAAAATATGGAAAGCAAGGAAGAAAACTTAGTTTTGTTCTTACGACAAAAAAATGCAAAAACTTACTGTTCCCACAATAACTAAAGTAGAAAAAAAAATATTTGTTGATGCAAAAAATAAAAAAAAGAGATTAGCAGTGTCTGGAAAAGACTACAATAATTGTTTTTTTTTAAACTGTCAAAACACATTAAATATTTAGGATTTAAAAAAAAGACAAATAATAATAATAATAATAATAACAACAGCAACACTGCCTTTAATTCATATAATGTTTCCTAAACTAGAGAAAAGTCTATGTTTTTTGTGGTAAAAAAAAATAGACAAAATAGGCAATACATTTAAAGGCATATCATTGGGCAATAGCATTCTGTTTTTACTATTCTCATCTAATTTAGCCTTTTTAATCCTAAAAATACATAAATAGAAATATTTAAAAATGCTATTAAAATAATAGGTCATGTAAGAAACCAATATAAAATTATTGCTCAATATCGCACAGGCAGGCTGGCCAGATTTTATGACATCATCAAACCTGGACAACTATGGATGGGGGTTGTGCCCGTCTAAGGCATGTAAACTTGTTATTGAAGAAAAAACTTTTTGTGAGCTATACATTTATAAGATTAGTTATGAAAACCGTTAAATGATGATGATTAGTGCATTAGCCTCACAATGAGCCTGAGCACATCACCATATAAATTGTCTTATATCAAAATTGCTGAAATGTACCTGGCCATAAACATGTATGGATTTAGGGGGTCAGGTCTCCCACAGTATTACTAGCTGCTCTCAATCATCCTGATCCCCTTACCCCACCGCTCACACACACACACACACACACACACACACACACACACACACACACACACACACACACACACACACACACACACCTGTGCCCAAATAATCCTATTTAGGATGGAGTGGGTTCTAGGTTGATGGCAAGATGGTGGGTTCTAGGTTGCTGGGGCAGTTCAGTTGGGTGATGGAGTTGAGTTGCTTGCTTTAGAAAGTGCCCACCTTAACATAGAACCCTATAACACAGAGCCGTATAGGCAGATACAGTCATACAGCCCTTATATAACACCAATGGTCATGAAGCTATACATTCCACATCATGAAGGTGTTAAGAAAATAAAGTTTTCTATTTTACAGTCCTAGTGGCAATCCTCCCTCCTTGGCCTTGATCTGTGTTACGCTACTAGTGCCGGATAATCAACAGGGCAGCTGGGGTGGTCTTCCAGTCCAACACATACTGTAGCTACATCATCAGCATTGGACTGGTGATGATGTAGCTATGAGTGGAACAATTGTGAAACAAAATCTGAAATAAATGATAGTATCCCAGGCAACATTGTCAGTGTGGGCAGTTGGAGCTGAGTGGAAAGAGGTGCAAGTACTGTAGGTGGTACAAGATGATCCCAGCACAGGTGGCACCAGTGGTATGTGTTCCTTTCAAGATCCTGGAGCAGCCTGCAGGTTCCAAGATTTGATATAACATTGTGGTATTAGTAAGGATGCATAATGTGACTTGGTGCCATTGGTACAATGTAGACTGGGGGCACTGTATGGTATTACATGAACAGCAGGCACTGCAATATAGCATAACAAAAACTGCAGTCACTGTGGCCTAATGTAAACTCTGGACGGGATTGGTATGAAATACCTCCAATCAAAATCCCGACGGTCTAAATCCCGACAGCAATTGACCGACGGTCAAAATCTGACAAGGTCAAAATCCCAACATGGACAAAATACCGACAAGGTCAAAATACCGACATGTACAATGTCGACAGGTTAAAATGCCGACATGAGTTTTTCATTGTTTTTTGGTGTGTGTTTTGACATAAGTCGACATGGACATCTTATAAGTGTACCGCGTCCTCTCGCATGGCTCGCTGCGCTCGCCATGCTTCGGGCAGGGTGCCTCGCTGCACTCTGCACACTATTATATTCCCCCTCCAGGTCCTCTGGGATTGGATAAGTATGAACAAGTCGGTTTCAATGAAAAAATCATGAAAAGCTCAAGTCGCCATTTTGACCTGTTGACATTTTACATGTCGGTATTTTGACCTTGTCGGTATTTTAAATGTCGGTATTTTGTCTATGTCGGTATTTTGACCTTGTCGGGATTTTGACTGTCAGTCAATTGCTGTCGGGATTTTGATTGGAGGTAAATTGACTGCATCCCCTCTGGACACTGTGTGATATAATGAGAACTGGAGACACTATTCAAGACATTCGTGGTGCTGGGAGTATTTACATATTATACTGTTAATATTATTGCCTGGCCCCCGGGTATTATTTTGACAATTTTATTGGTAGTAGCTCCCTCAAGTTAATTGCCCTGGGACCCCACCAACCTTAATCTGGCCCCACACTCAACCGTGGATATGGCACGGGAAATTAAACATAACTGCTGTGTACCATTACACAGCGTATCTGTCTCTTCGGATATCAGGTAAGAAATGATTTCTGTCAGAACTTTTCAGCATGCGATTCACCACGTAGTACTTTAAATTTCTAAATACATCTCCGGTTTAGTATCCATTTAAATATTCAAACACAAATGTATCAGTTCTCTTTTTATTTAGATGGGTATGGATTTGCAGAAGTTACATTTTCTCTAAGATTTATCTTCATTATCCCCTGCAGGCAAAGTCAAACTGTCATGAGATAAATTATGTACAGTACATATGAGAAATGTTGGCACTGAAACTAACACTGTGTTGGATATTTCGTTTGTGTCTCCTATTTGAGCATTATTTTATACTTTAAGACCTTGGGGGTTACTCATAAACAAAAGGCAAATAGGCTGTAACTGATACAACCAATCTTTTTGATTAACAATTCTGGCACGTTCCCTTCCTTGTTTCAGCTCTACTGAATTAGATTATATGGGGTCTGTGTCTGATTTGTACGCAATGCTGAGGTTCACAACTGGCAGATGTTTTTTACTGTATGAATAACCTCAGAAACCCTTACTGCGCACATGCGAACTGCGTTTTTGAATGCACACATACTTGCGTAATTAATCACAAGGATATGAGAAGACTATTGAAGGGTATTTGTGAATATGGATGGAAACTGGGCAGTAACTGAAAATAAACACAAACAGAGGCTTTGTTGTAGGAATGTGTAATGGCATAGTTGCAGTCGTGCTTCTGTACACAGCTACAGTATGTTCTCTCTTGCTGTAACACTGCTACAGTGGCCACAGTTATTAAAAGTTGAGGAGCTCTATCTGCGTGACCCATGACTTACACAAGCCACCGATGTAGCTTTGATTAAAGCTAATTTAATAACATTGTTTAAAGGTGCAAATGTACAATGTGGTTTTGGGTTTGATGCCAACCATAGGCGTATTTCTGTGGAGTTTGTAAGTTCTCTGCGTGTTTGCATGGGTTTTCTCCAGGCACTCCCGGTTTCCATGTTTTAGGCTCAATTTGCATTCCAAATGTAGGTATGTACGAGGATTGGAGGAATAGTATCACATTACACAATATGCATTATGTCTGGTTATGCTAAACATAATACAAAATATATAAGGGCAATAAAAATAAGAAAAGAAACCTTCAATAAATGAAGGAAGGATGAGGTGGCAGGAAGGAGGGTGTTAGAAAGGACAAGGGGATGGGTGGTACCAGTAGTGGCAGAACAGATATTTGCAAGCTAGAACTTTTGGTCCATCTGGACATCGCCTTCTAGGATCAACTCAGAATGCTTAAAGATTGATATCCAAAAGGAGAAATAATTCAGGGAGATCCATCAGATATGTATAAAAATAACTTCCAAGAATCAATCCAGCATTGGGCGGGATGTAATGAAGTCCGAGATCAGCGGCGGTGCGGGATACCGGCCGAATTCAGATGTATTTTTAAAGGGGCAATCACGTACAAGGCATGGTTTAGCCTTGTATATGATTGCCCCTTTAAAAAAGGTCTAAGTTCAGCGGGCCAACAAACTCGGACTTCATTACATCCCAGCCCCATTATTTGAGACTACTCAATACATTTTATGCTGTAAGCTAGGATGCCTACAGTATACTAATGAGAAATGTCCTTGTGAATAGTTTCTAAGGTTGCTGATTTTAAAGAACTAGTATGGGTATATTGGAATTTCTTTTCCCCATTTAATCTCATGAACCACTCCTTGTAGATCTCTCAGCCAAGCTGATGTGTATGGAAGAGGTTCCAAATAAGTAATATGTACAGTGTGGAAAATAGAATGAGAGGGTGTCTGAGGATGGAGAGATTCAAACGAGGTAATATGGTTCTGAAGAGGTCAGAAGAGTGGATGGAGGTGAGGAAGTGACAGAGTTGTAAATATTTCCAAAACTCCAAGTGTGATAAATGCCAGGATGACTGTCTGAGAAAGTGCCTGGCAAACACACCAGCTGGCCAACATGGAAAATATTTATGTGTGTTCTAACCAATCACACAGGATGTAAATTGACAATGTAATATAATACATAAACACCCGTTATATTGATTAGTTTATTGTTACTGATATTAATAATAGTAATAATACCTGTATTGATAGTGGGTGCTACCTCTAACAGCTATACATTATCATTGTGTAAGAATAGAGAAAAAAGAATCATCACATGTGGTGAACAAAAAACAGTATTATAAAATCTAACTATATGTGCAAACAGAATAGAAAAGTGATTAAAAAGTGATTATGTATCGGCTACCTGCTTTTGTATTCTTACAGTAAACTTAAATTCTTATAAGTGGTGTCCTGTGTGTTTTTGTATATGTACAGTATGCAGCAATTATCATTAACTAGTCTCATTCAAAGGGTAGACTGAAAAAATATAATTGTGTCAATATAAATGTCAGTAGGGAATTACTTTCCATTTCCATATATATAACATGATTATAGGATGGTGGGATCTTTCCAAGTAATATTGCAGTTTACGATATATAGAGAGAAGATAAACCCCTATTAGCATTCAATTTGAAATACCATAGGTGGGCTAATCTTTTATTAATATCCACATGTCTGAATTTATCTGATATCAGCAAACATTAATTATTTTTCCATAATACTGCAAATATTATACACTCCTAGTCCCATTTATAGTATTATACATTGTTCAATTGTGTTTAGGTAGTTCAAGTAGATAGAATAGTTTAAAGGTAGTGTTAATCAATTGGTCTCCTAATGGTAAGTGACTGCAGTATATCCATATATATCTCTATAAATTAATTATGGCATATTTGTCTGTCCGTATGTTAATAATCACTGTTGATCATTTAGAGAATAATGCTTATTATTATTATTATTATTATTATTATATACATGTAAATAATGTACCATATTATGGCACAAACCACTCAATTCAACAAAGAGAAATGACAGTCCATCATTACTTTAAGACATGAAGGTCAGTCGATACGGAAAATTTCAAGAACTTTGAATGTATCCTCAAGTGCAGTTGCAAAAACCATCAAACGTTATGATGACAATGGCTCTCATGAGGAACCGCCCCAGGTAAGGAAGACCAAGAGTAACCTCTGCTGCAGAGGATAAGTTCATTAAGTTCATTAGAGTTACCAGCCTCAGAAACCGCTACTTAACAGCACCTCAGATTAGAGCCCACATAAATTCTTCACAGAGTTCAAGTAGTAGACAAATCTCAACATCAACTGTTCAGAGGAGACTACGTGAATCAGGCCTTCATGGTAAAATTGCTGCGAAGAAGCCACTACTAAGGATGAACAACAAGAAGAAGAGAATTGTTTCGGCCAAGAAACACAAGGAATGACCAAATAGCAAAACTGTAGCTGGGCATGCTGGGATGTGTAGTTCAACAACAGCTGGACTGTCAAGGTTAGCCATCACTGTCCTAGGTGGTTAACGTCCTTACCCCTACTTATTATGGATTGGCAAAGGCAACATATGGCTTGACACCTATTGTCTGGATTTGTGGAGAAATAATACCACACCGAAGAGGTGGCTTTTTTGGTATTTTACCCAGGCATGACAATGGGCTTTTTTAACCCATTGCCAACCCATTGCCAACAACTGTCTCCACTAGTGCCTTATTCAAACAAACCACACCACCATCAGAATCCTCATCGTCAACTTCCTACACCCATATCCTCATCCTGGAGTACATCTACAGTGACATCCTCAATCTCTATATCAGCAACTGGACTGGCGGTGCTCCTACCAGCACTTGCAGGGGGCTTGCAAATGCTGGTAGGAGCCTCTTCTTCCCATACAGTGTTGTGAAGGTCAGGCCTAGATATTGCAACTGTAGACAAGGCCAGCACCCCTGTATTTTCACATCACCCCTGTAATTTGACAGCATACAAGACAGGGCCACTGTACATTGATTTTCACTGCACCCTAGAATTATTACAGCATACAAGACAGGGCCAGTGTACATTGATTTTCACTGCACCCTAGAATTATTACAGCATACAAATCAGGGCCAGTGTACACTGATTTTCACAGCACCCCTGAATTTTTATAGCATACGAGGCCAGTGTAATGTTATTTGAACACCAGCTCCCCTGTATTTTACAGCATAGAGCAATGTGCTTTTAATTTTTAACAACTGTACCCCTGAATTTTTACAACATACAGGGCCAGCAGCACCCCTATATTTTACAGCATACAGGAGCAGTGTGCTTTTAATTTTTAACAACTGCACCTCTGAATTTTTACAACATACAGGGCCAGCAGCACCCATATATTTTACAGCATACAGGAGCAGTGTGCTCTTAATTTGTAACAACTGCACCCCTGAATTTCTACAGCATACAGGGCCAGAAGCACCCCTATATGTTACAGCATACAGGAGGAGGACGGTGCCCCTGCACCCTGCACAACACAGTGACAGCCAGGACATCAACACCCATGTACAGCTGCAGCACCTGGCCGTAACAGCACAGAGGTCTGTCTCCTTCACTCTCCGAAACCAGAGTGAAAATGGCAGCGACGCGTGGATGTTTATATGGTATCCAAAACCCGCGAGAATCCGACAGCGTCAGTGGCGTAAGTTCGTCACAGTCGCCCGGAGGCAAGATAAATATTGGTGCCCCCCCTATTTTCTATATTAAGATACATATATGTATGTATGTATGTGTGGGTATCCGGATTCCAGGTCGACAACAAAAAGGTCAACATACCTTAGGTCGACGCCAATTGGTCAACACACCTTAGGTCGACATGGACAAAATGTCGACAGGAACAAGGTCGACGTGGAAAAAGGTCGACATGAGTTTTTCACAATTTTTTTCTTTTTTGGAACCTTTTCATACTTAGCGATCCACGTGAGCTACGATTGGAACGGTAATATGTGCCGAGCGAAGCGGAGCGGAGCAAAGGCACCATGCCCGAAGCATGGCGAGCGAAACGAGCCATGTGAGGGGACGCGGTGCACTAATTGGGGTTCCCCGTCACTCTACGAAGAAAATTACACCAAAAATACATAAAAAACTCATGTCGACCTTTTTCCATGTCGACCTTGTTCCTGTTGACCTTTTGTCCATGTCGACCTGGAGTCCCAGACCCTTCTGTGACACCATTGCATTAAGTTAATTGATAGCTGCCGCTGTCTTTTCAGTGGCCGACTTCCTCACTGGTCCCTGCACCTTACAAATCACACCCTCTTTATTATACTGAATATACACATTTTACAAGTGTCATACCCAGGATTAGAACCCATGACCTATTACACTGACAACAGACACCTTACTGATTAAGCTGTTTGCTCCTGTATAGGAAATATGAGAATTCTAACTATATGAAGCTACTTCTCTGACAATTACACGTAACTTCATATAGTTAGAATTCTCATGCTTCCTCTATAGGAGCAAATAACTCCATCAGTAAAGTGTCTGCTGTTAGTGTAACAGGTCATGGGTTCTAATCCTGGGTATGACTGCTAAGAAATGTGTGATTTAAAATAAAAGACAATTAAATGTATAAATACAGTATATATATTTTTTTCAGAACACTCCACACACACACACACACACACACACACACACGCACACATACGGGTCTGAGGAAGTCGGCCACTGAAAAGACAGCGGCAGCTATCAATTAACTTAATTCAATGGTGTCACAGAATGGGAGGAGAGGTGCCCCTCTTCAGAGCAGGAGCCCGGCGGCAGATGACTCCGTTGCCTCCCAGAGTTCTGCCTCTGGACAGCGTGATGATGACGTTTTGCCTCGTTCTGGTTTCCGAGTTTGTCGGGAAGTCCCGAGTTGGACTCAGTCCGGGCTCGGAATGGAATGTCCGGGGGGGTCCGGTTCTCAGGGAATTAAACCTGCTCATCTCTAATGGAAACCAGAGGGCACTAAGACTCCTAACTATTGCCCAAACAAGAGAGTCCTTACAGACAGTAAAAACCAAGTGTACATATCTCAAATTTCACAATAGTAGTTGATTCAAAACCCCAATCTGGAAATGGTGGATGAATTCTTTTATGTCACCAAATGGATTAAATTATGTATATCGACCTGGAAAATACCCTCACACCAAAAAGGATACCTTTTTGGTGTGAGGTACTAAGGGTCGACAGGTACTAAAGGTCAACATGGTCAAAAGGTCAACATGGAAATGGTTGACATAACAATGGTTTATTTTTTGTGCTATTTTGTATGTTTCACCATATCTGAGCTAAATTATTGGTAACGTGTGCCCTCGCTTTGCCTTCCACTCTTCAGGCAAGGTGCCTCGCTCTGCTATTTAAAAAAAAAAAACTTGTGTCGACTATATGTGCGAAGACAAGTCATGTCGATCTTTTGAACCAGTTGACCTTGTGAACCTGTTGACCTTAAGCACTGACTTCCTTTTACATGTCGACCTTTTGACCCTGCCTGTTGACCTGTATGTCGACTATTTGATGTTGACCTATTGACTGTTTATCTTTTATCTGTATATCTATCAACTGGACTCCATTGGATGCACTCATCTTGCAAAATGCACTTGGGACCTTGGAAACCATGGAAATGTCCAAAAGATTGTTGCCTTTGATAAAAGAGTCTAAATAGGACTGCAGCTGGGACTTACAATAAGCATCCTATAAAGGCAGTTGTTAAAGTGTAGGGTTTCAATTTAGGTTGCATGAGATATAATGTAAGGCAACAGGAGTGTTGGAGCATGTGATTGGGCCTATAGTAGGGTCAGAAATTAGGTGAACATGTTAGTGGCTCGGAATTAGGTAATCAATCATGAAATAAAGCAGGTGAGAGTGGGAGAAGAAAGTGTAGTCTTAATCTGTAGGATGGGATTATCTCCAGGTGTCAGCTAGCTGGTGTTACATGCCGGACTGTTAAACCCATTGCTGCACCAGGCGCTGTTGCATAATAACAGTGCATCACTTAAAAGTATCTGGACACATTTCAAGCCCTAAAAACCACATTGACTGTTTCTTTCCTCCATCTGGAACCGGGTCAGCAGGTACACAGGTGATGCTATCTTGTCCAAGGTCAGTTGACCGCTATTCAGCCAATTCCTACTTTTATCTCCAGCACATGACTCCTGTGTCCAATCAGCAGCCAGGGCGCAATATACATGTTTCTCCCTGCTCACTGCAAGTGCAATTTCTGATGATACCGTGCAGTACCTGGCTGCTGTTTCTGGCAGCAGATTCCAGAGTTTGGCCCCACAGTATTGCTTTTATCTACTGCTGTGTTTAATTCGGTTCCAGCACGTCTTGCTGCATTCTGCATTGATTTCTGTATTTACCAGCTGCATACTGAGTAGACTACATTGCACCAACGCTATCCACTCCACTGTAGATCAATCCAGTTCCAGTCTGTAGTGGTGACCTACAGATCCCAGCCTGCTTCTGTTATTCTTTTGCACTATGGCCCTCATTTCGATTTGTTTGCTCGCTAGCTACTTTTAGCAGCCGTGCAAACACATAGTCGCTGCCCACGGGGGAGTGTATTTTCGCTTTGCAAGTGTGCGATCGCATGTGCAACAGTACAAAAACATTTTGTGCAAAACAAGACCAGCCCTGTAGTTACTTATCCTGTGAGATGATTCCAGCGACTGAGGTCCCGGAATTGACATCAGATACCCACCCTGCAAAAGCTTGGACACACCTGCGTTTTCACTACCACTCCCAGAAAACGGTCACTTGACTCTCATAAACGCCCTCTTCCTGTCAATCTCCTTGCGATCGGCTGTGCAACTGGAATCGTCGCTAGAAGCAGTGCACAACAACGATGCTGCTCGTACCCGTACGACTCGCGTGCGTATTGCGGTGCAGTTTTGACGTTTTTTTACCTGATCGCTGTGCTGTGAAAATCGGCAGCGTGCGATCAACTCGGAATGACCCCCTATAGTTCTAGCAATTGCTCTTTCTTAGCTGAGAGCTATACACAGTTAATCACCTCAATCACACTCAATCAAGAGACAGCTTGTAGCATTTATCCATTTAACTACATGTCAACAGGCCCTACTCCCTATCTGGCTGACCCCTCTCTGTTCTTAGAGATTTTTGTACACACACAGTAGCACTATATAGCCCAACTCATTGCAAGCAGATTAAATTATGCCCTAAATCATAGTTCATAGCCTTATCCTTCCCCATACAGTCACATATACCTGAAAGCTACAAGGTCAGTATCATACTGAAAAGACCCTACAGGAGTTTATAGGAATCACAGTGATAATAGGATTTTAAAGTCCTACCAGTAAATCCTGTTCTCGTAGTCCATAAGGGATATTGGGGACAGAAAAAGTACAATGGGTATAGATGGCTCCAAAGGAGCCAGTGCACTTTAAATTTCTTCAACTGGGTGTGCTGGCTCCTCCCCTCTATGCCTCCTTCTACAGGTCAGGTATAGGTAAAACAGTGCCAGAAGGAGAATGACATACTTGAGAGAAGGAACATAACAATAAAAGTGGTGAGAATTATACACCAGCACACCAAAACATAACCAGGCCAGCAACGTCTGGCAACAGTAACAGCAACAGCTGAACACAGAATAGAGAACCTGCAGAAAGTCACCACACAGAGGCGGGCGCCCAATATCCCTTATGGGCTACGAGAAAAGGAATTACCAGTAGGTATTTAAAATCCTATTTTCTCTAGCATCCATAAGGGATATTGGGGACAGAATTAGTACGATAGGTATGTCCCAAACCTTCCAGAACGGGAGGAAACTGCTGCAGCACTGCCTGCCCAAACTGGGTATCCTCCTCCATCATAGAGCACGAACAAGGAATCCATCTTCCTGACCCGAGCTGTGCGTTTGACATAGATCTTCAAAGCGTGCACCCCATTTAAAGACTCCGGAAGAGCTGAAGCGTCAGAGCATGATGGAACCACAATATGTTGATTCAGATGGAATGCAGAGACATCCTTTGGCAGGAACTCCGCTCTGTCCTCGTAAAAGACCAGGTAGGGACTTTTACATGATAAGGCTCCCAATTCTGAAACGCGTCTAGCAGAAGCCAGGGCCAACAACATCACTGTCTTCCACGTGAGGTACTTGTCTTCTACTGTCATCAGAGGCTCAAACTAGGAGGACTGTAGAAACTGCAACACTACATCCAAAGCCCAGGGTGCCGTAGGCGGCACAAAGGGAGGTTGTATGTGGAGCACCCCTTGTTAGAAGGTCTGAATTTCCAGCAACATAGACAATTTCTTCTGAAAGAAAATTGAAAGAGCTGAAATCTGGACTTTAACAGAACCCAGACGTAAGCCTTCATCCACACCAGCCTGCAGTAAATGTCCCAAGTGAAACGCCACAGGTGGATACGTGCTTTCCTCGCACCAAGTGACCTATCTCCTCCAGATATGATGATAATGTTTTGATGTGACAGGTTTTATGGCTAGCATCATAGTGGTAGTGACCTTTTTGGAAAACCCTTTGAGAGCTAGGATATTCCGCTCAACTTCCATGCCGTCAAATGAAGCCACCGTAAGTGCGGGTAGACGAATGGTCCTTGCTGAAGAAGATCCTTTCTTAGTGGCAGAGGCCATGGGTCTTCTATGGACAAGTCCAGAAGAGTTGCATACCACGCCCTTTGGGGCCAATCCGGCACAATCAGGATTGCTTGGATTCTGTGATGTCTGATCCATTGGAGCACTCTTAGGATCAACGGAATCGTAAGGAATAGGTAGACCAGACGGTATGGCCAAGGTGACGTCAGTGCATCCACTGCACTCGCCTGAGGGTTCCTGGTTCGTGAGCAGTAGCAGCGAAGCTTCTTGTTGAGGCAAGATGCCATCATGTCGATCTGCAGGTATCCCCATCTGTCGACAATCCGTAGAAACACCTGAGGATGTAATCCCCACTCCCCGGTTGGAGGTCGTGGCGACTCAGGAAGTCCGCTTCCCAGTTGTCCACTCCTGGAATGAAAATTGCGGACCGTGCTCTTGCATTTCTTTCCATCCAGAGAAGTGTTTTTGACACTTCTCGCATGCAGTCTTTGCTTTCTGTCCCTCCTTGGCGATTGATGTTCGCCATAGCCGTGGCGTTGTCCAACTGAATCTGGATCGCCCGATCTCTGTGCAGAGAGGAGGCCTGAAGTAGAGCATTGTATATCGCCCAAAGTTCCAGAATGTTGATCGGGAGTAGGGCCTCTTGGGCATACCACCTGCCCTGGAACTGTGCCACCTTGGTGATAGCTCCCCATCCTCATAGACTGGCATCCGTCGTGAGGAGGGTCCAATCCTGAATCCCAAAACGTCATCCTTCCAGCAGGTTGGAAGAGTGTAACTACCACAGGAGCGAAATCCTGGCCTGGGGTGACAGCTGAATCATTCAGTGCATCTGGAGATGTGAACCGGACCACTTGTTCAGTGTGTCCAATTGGAAAGGTCTGGCATGGAACCTGCCGAACTGTTTAACCTCGTACGAGGCCACCATTTTTCTCAACAACTTTATGCAAAGATGAATGGAAACTCGTTCAGGACGGAGAACTATGCAAACCATCTGTTGAAGTGTTCTCACCTTGTCTTCTGGGAGAAACACTCTTTGAGCTACAGTATCCAATATCATACCCAGAAACATAAGCCGTTGAGATGGTTCCAGTTGAGACTTCTGTAGATTGAGGATCCACCCGTGGTGAGACAGAAGTTGGATAGTGCGATCTATATGAAGCAAAAGAAGCTCCCTGGAACTTGATTTTATGAGGAGATTGTCCAGGTAAGGGATGATGTTGACACCCTGGACTCTGAGCTGGAACATCATTTCCGCCATCACCTTCGTGAACACCCTCGGAGCTGTAGACAGGACGAAGGGCAACGCCTGAAACTGGTACAGTAGGGCGAATCATAGATAGGCCTGATGAGGAGGACAAATCGGGATATGTAGGTAGGCGTCCTTGATATCCAGGGACACAAGGAATTCCTGTTGTTCCAGGCCACGATTACCGCTCTCAAAAATTCCATCTTGAATTTAAAAACCATCAGGTAGGGATTCAAGGACTTCAGATTCAAAATGGGTATCACAGACCCTTCTGGTTTTGGCACTACAAACAGACTGGAGTAGTAACCTTGTCCTTGTTGTAGCAGGGGTACTGGAACAATGACCTGGGACTGGACCAACTTGTTGATGGCCAGTAGTAGTGTAACACGCATATTTTCCAAAGCTGGCAAGCCTGATCTGAAAAATCGTTGGGCAGGAGCACCATCGAATTCCAGCTTGCAACCCTGAGAGATAAGGTCATCTTGGCAGGAACCATTCCAGATGTGGCTGTAGTGTCGTAATCGAGATTCCACCACGAGATCCCCTTGGGGTGGGTGGGCACCATCATGCTGAAGTCTTAGCGGAAGCTGAACTGGTGCTCTGGTCCTGAGAGCCAGCAACAGTTGGTTTCTTAGGCTTATTTCTGGAGCCTCTAGCTGCATTGGAGGCACCCTGGGCCCTAGATCGAAATCTGGAGGACCGAAAGGACTGAGTAGATGGTCCCGGGTAGTTCGTCTAGCAGGTGGAGCCCCTGAAGGGAGAAACGTGGATTTCCCAGCAGTAGCTTTGGAGATCCATGCATCCAATTCACCTCCAAAGAGTCATTCACCTGTGAAGGGAAGAAATTCCACATTATGTTTGGAGTCAGCGTCTGCAATCCACTGACACAACCATATGGCTCTGCGTGCAGACACAGCCATAGCAGTGGTCCTAGCATTAATATTGCCAATCTCTTTAAGGGAGTCACAGAGGACTCTTGCCGTGTCCTGAATGTGTTTTAGGAAAGTTACAGTAGTAACCAAGGTCATATCCCCTGAAAGGCCTTCCTGAATCTGAGTAGCCCATGTATGAATGGCATGCGTCATCCAGCAACCAGCAATGACCGGCCTTTGAGCTACACCAGTAGCAGTGTAGATAGATTTTAGAGTGGTCTCTATTTTTCTATCCCTTGGGTCCTTTACCGTAAAAGAGCCCGGAGCAGGGAGCACCGCCTTTTTAGAAAGGCGAGAGACTGAGATGTCTACTGCTGGAGATTCTTCCCAGGATTTCCTGCCTTCAGTGGCAAATGGGAAGGTATTTAAAAACCTATTGGACACCTGATATTTTTTATCTGGATTTTTCAAGGCTAATTTAAATAAATCATCCAATTCTTTAGAATCAGGGAAGGTGACAGTTTGTCTTGTGGGAGGAAAAATTACTGCTGATTAGTAACATCCTCCAGAGGGAGCTTTAACACATCCCGTTAAGCCAATATAAGGGGTTCAATACCCTGTGTAGGGGTGGAGTCCCCGCTTATGGGGTCCACATCATCCCCATCATCCTGTATATCTTCAGTATCTGATAGAAGCGCAGGTAAAGCACATTTTTGTACACCTGTAGTGGACAGGGGGATGTTTAGCAGCTAGATTTGCCACTGCTTGTTGCAGTTCCTGAGTTTTATTGGCATTAGCAGTGAGTTGAGATGACATATCAGACATCATACTTTTGATAGCCCCTAGCCAGGAGGGCTCTGGACTCTCCCCCACATTGTTATCAGCATTTTGTGATGACTGACTACATTGCTCACATGATATTGAGTCAGATGAGCAAGGGGAAAATCTAGCATTACACACACTGCATAACTTCTGTTTTACCATTGTGAAAAGAAAAACAGTTACAATACACATACAACACAGCCTATATTGCATGTGAGAGGAGACACAGGAGAGAGGACACCAGCACACCCAGCGCTGCACAGCCCCAGTGAGGCTGTCAGCATTTTATACAAACATATGAACAGTGAGTCTGTTTAATGAAAGATCCCTCAGAGGCAGTGGCGTCACAAGGGGGGTGCGGGGGGTGCAGCCCGCTCCCGGGTGTCACCCGCCGAGGGGTGACACCAAAATGCCGGTTCCTGCTTAGAGACAGGAGCCGAGTGCTGCACTGTTATATTAAGTGCAGCAGTCGGCTCCTGTCACTGTGTAGGAGCCAGCACTGCAGGCACAGCACTCCCCAGGAGTGAGCCTGCACCTCCTAACCCCCCAAGTTGAAAAAAAAAAACGGGTGTCGGGACGCGAAGCCCCACCCCTTTCGGGAAGCCACGCCCCTTTCAAGTCATTCAAGCTGATAAACAAGGGATGTCAGTCCGTGAAGCCTCGCCCCTTCCCGTGAAGCCCCGCCCCCTCTTTTGCCGCCGCACCGGGTGTCCAAGAGGTAAGTGACGCCTCTGCTCAGTGGGATGATATTTGTGCACCAAGTAGTGGCTCTCCCCCTCTACACCCTGTACCAGTGATCCAGCATGTGATTGTTATGGAGGAGCTGTGTGAGGCTGCTGCTGCTTATGCAGAGGAAGGCGCCAAAATGCCGCTGAGCCCGCTCTGATGTAGCTCCGCCCCCTGCTATGGTGCCGGAGCTACTGTGTATTTTTTATATTGGCCAGGTCTCCTAAATGTTAGTAACCTCATATAAATGCTTGGTACCATGTAATAAGCCAGTCTCACACAGGGGTCAAAGCGGGTCCCCCCCAGGAAGGACCCGTATGCCTCACCCGCGCTTCTGCCGCACAGTGAACTGGGGGACCCCCGCCATGCACTGCTGAACAAACAGTCCCTCAGGATGGTGGCCCTGCAGCGGGGAAGCGGCTCTGCACCTCAAGAGGCTGTGACCCCCCCTAACTCCCACGGTGCAGGTATGCTGTTGCCCAAACAGCATACTGAAAGAAATAAAACTTTAAAAGAAATTGAAGAAAAACTCTGGAGCTTGCAGAGTGTGCATCCTCTCCTGAGGGCACTTTTTTATAAACTGACCAGGGCCGGTTCTAGCCCTTGTGGTGCCCTGGGTGAAAATAGGGGAGTGGCTTCATACAGGGGCATGGCCAGTTATGCCCCCTGTAGAGTTGTGCCCCCATTTGTAACTCATGTAGAGTTGTGCCCCCAGTTGAGTAGCGCCGCTTACGAAAAAAAATTAATACTATCCCCGCTCCTGATTCCCGCCTGCTGCTGACCTCCGCCGGCGCTGTTCCTCGGATCTATGGGAGAGACGTCGTGACATCTCTCCCATAGCACAGCATAGACACTAGAGGTAAATTATGACCCCTAGCGTCTATGTGCCAGTCCCACAATGCTGTGTGGTGCGCAATGACATCATTGCGCACTGCACAGCAAAGGTCCTCTCCACGAAGGGAAACTAGACGGGTAGCGTCTAGTTTCCTTCACAGCACAGCACCGGGGGGCACTGACCAACAGTAGCGGGTCTTGCCATGCGGCTGCGCCCTCCGGATGTCGGCAGCGCCCCGGGCAAAAATCCTGTGTGCCCGTAGCAAGATCCGCTACTGAAACTGACCTGTAGGAGGAGGCATAGAGGGGAGGAGCCAGCACACCCAGTTGAAGAAATTTAATGTGCACTGGCTCCTTTGGACCCGTCTATACCCATCGTACTAATTCTGTCCCCAATATCCCTTATGGATGCTAGAGAAATGATTTTTCTATTTTGTCAACTCACTGTCACCAGTTTATGACTACTTCCTTAAACCAACAGAGTTTAAATTAACAACTATTATTTTGGAAAGCTTTACAAACTACATACAGAAAGAAATATGTCATGCAGAATTACAAAACCCCAATTAATTGCAGATATGTTACATCAAATTATAAAGTTAGCCTCTGCTTCGGCAAGTCATTTTATACCAGGCTTTATTTTATATTTTGCCAAAGTGCCCTGGAAAATGAAAGAGATACATTGCTTTTTTTAGCTCCTGTTCAGCTTCTTAAATTGTCACATGTCATCTGAGGTAACGCAGGCAGACGGCTGGCAAGCTGTCTCATTGAGAGGGCTGATGGCTCTATATCCTGTGAAAAGTACTTTCTTGCGAAAATATAGTTTGCAGGGTTTATAGCATTTTCTGAATTACATACATATATATATATATATATATATATATATATATATATATAATGAAGTATATAAAAGCGCCTAATAGTGTTAGTGAAAAAGTATGTGCATTCAGGTGTAATAAGTTATAACAATAGGTAACAACTTAGCTTCGAATAATTTCAGGCTGATGACTCTTAGAGGCAGGACATGTGTAGAAAAAATAAAAGCAACATAGTGTGTACTGTTTTTTAAAAATAATTTTCAAGAGAGCAAATTAAAAACAAGCAACAACAATTTTAATAAACAAAATCCTGCCACAGATGCAGGTAACCAACATACAAAAGTCTGCTTGTTTTTAACTCGCTCTCTTGAAAATTATTGGAATGAGCAAAATTCCTAACTCTTGAGCTGCTGTAAAAATTATTGGTTTATTTTTAAAAAACAGTACACACTATGTTGCTTTTATTTTTTCTCCACATGTCCTGCCTCTAAGAGTCATCAGCCTGAAATTATTCGAAGCTAAGTTGTGACCTATTGTTATAACTTATTACACCTGAATGCACATACTTTTTCACCAACACTATTAGGCGCTTTTATATACTTCATTTTTTATCTTTATCCACACACTGTACTAGAGCTGCCACTCATTCCATTGATGAGTTGTGTTGTATAAAAGGTTTCTGAAAAGAAAATCCTTCCTACCCTCGTGTTCTATTAGAGTTACCTAGGCGCTTTCCTTCATTATTCCTATATATATATATATATATATATATATATATATATATATATGAGGTAGCAGGAGTATAGCGCCACGGGTATATGTGAACAGAGCAGATGTGTGGTTAAATTTATACCAAAGTGCAGACACTCCTTCAATTATATAAGGCGTCAGCTGAACCCCAAATTTAAGGCAGGGATAAGCTGCCTAATATTTTAAAAATGTAGAAGGAAGGTGGGGGTGCTAGCGACTGACAGTGTCTGCAATTTTAAGGATAAAAATATGAAGAATAAAAGGATACGTATATATATAAAAAAAAAGGTACAATATTTATTTAGTGGAATTATTTAAAAAAAAAAATTATATAAAAAGAACGGGCTTTAAAAATAGATCTTATATAATGGCTAAAAGCACATACAAATGAGGCTGGAAAACGTATATAATAACAATAAAAAATTTTAAAACGTATCAATTATCTAGATAAGATAATAATGCTTATCTTTAAAAAGGGAGAGTCACTTGAGGTACATCCAACGCGTTTCGTCCATCTGACTTCATCAAGGGGCAGTGGGCTACTGAGCAAAAACCTCTTTTTATAGCATAGATGATTAACACAGTGACTGTGACATCACTTCCTGTTATAATTTACATATAAGTAAAAATACGTATGTCACAATAAAAGTTCGATATTGACTAATATCAGGAGTAGGTGCTAAGATGGTAAATGCACAGGACCAAGTTTGGAATTAAAACGAGCATTAGAATGCCAGATGTGGAAAAGAACTGTCCGGAGACGCGTTTAGCGTCATTTCCGCCCCGCTTCCTGTGTCCGCGTTAAGTCCCGGCGCATGAGCACCGTGCCACACTTCCGGTGTAGCGTCTGTGTTAGAGCGCTGTGCTAGCCCCACTTCCGGCTAGTTCGTTCATTAGGCCTGCCGCACTTCCAGTTGTCATGAAGCTTGGTGTAGTGCTTGTACTGGGGGGTGATCCCTGTTGTCAATCATCCCGGCGGCCATCTTTTCGTAGCCATATGATTCAGGACACATTTCCACAGTACATTCGGCTTTTGGGGACGCGATATAAAACAATAAAAAAACATATTAGTGCATTATAAAGACTTAATTGTTTTTATGTCTGTGCTTTAAGATTAATAAATGAGAGATGTTTATAAAATAAAGAAAGTATATATTAGTATATATAGAAATATATATATATGTACATATTGATCCTTAGTATGATTGTTGTGTCTGGTGACACCTAAGTACATAAATCCTATTCATATGTTTTGTCATATTCCTGGGAGATAAGATGGCTCAAAACACCTAGAGAATTGCTTAGGGGTGTGTAATACGGAAAGGACGATTTTTTTTTTTTTTAGAAAATGGGAAGCTCTGGGAGTGCATAAGTGATAAAGCTTGGATATTTATTGCAAATGGAGGTGCAGATATATCAAATAATCCACAAAAAACACAAGGATAATTTTTGGTCCACCTTAATGTACTGATTAAATTAAATTAATACCTATCAGACACTAACACCAACCTACTACCCACACTATTCAGACACATGGTATCACAATAGATTAAAAATAGTAGCACCAATTCTCCACTAATTAACCTCACTATTTGGTAAACATAACATCACCATAAGTTATCACAGACTAGCACGTATCGTATATATCCAGTATTAATATAGCACCTTTAAGCTTTAATCATATACTTCACCTATTATATGTGGATTATTTGATATATCTGCACCTCCATTTGCAATAAAAATCCAAGCTTTATCACTTATGCACTCACAGAGCTTCCCATTTTCTAAAAAAAAATAAAAAAAATCTTCCTTCCCTTTCCGTATTACACAACCCTAAGATATTCTCTAGGTGTTTTGAGCCATCTTATCTCCCAGGAATATGACAAAACATATGAATAGGATTTATGTACTTAGGTGTCACCAGACACAACAATCATACTAAGGATCAATATGTACATATATATATTTTTCTATATATACTAATATATACTTTATTTTATAAACATCTCTCATTTATTAATCTTAAAGCACAGACATAAAAACAATTAAGTCTTTATAATGCACTAATATGTTTTTTATTGTTTTATATCACGTCCCCAAAAGCCGAATGTACTGTGAAAATGTGTCCTGAATCATATGGCTACGAAAAGATGGCCGCCGGGATGATTGACAACAGGTATCACCCCCCAAGTACAAGCACTACACCAAGCTTCATGACAACTGGAAGTGCGGCAGGCCTAATGAACGAACTAGCCGGAAGTGGGGCTAGCACATCGCTCTAACACAGACTCTACACCGGAAGTGCGGCACGGTGCGCATGCGCCGGGACTTAACGCGGACACAGGAAGCGGGGCGGAAATGACGCTAAACGCGTCTCCGGACAGTTCTTTTCCACATCTGTCATTCTAATGCTCGTTTTAATTCCAAACTTGGTCCTGTGCATTTACCATCTTAGCACCTACTCCTGATATTAGTCAATATCGAACTTTTATTGTGACATACGTATTTTTACTTATATGTAAATTATAACAGGAAGTGATGTCACAGTCACTGTGTTAATCATCTGTGCTATAAAAAGAGGTTTTTGCTCAGTAGCCCACTACCCCTTGATGAAGTCAGATGGACGAAACGCATTGGGTGTACCTCAAGTGACTCTCCATTTTTAAAGATAAGCATTATTTTCTTATCTAGATAATTTATAGATTTTAATTTTTTTTATTGTTATTATATACGTTTTCCAGCCTCATTTGTATGTGCTTTTAGCCATTATATAAGATCTATTTTTAAAGCCCGTTCTTTTTATATATATTTTTTTTTAATAATTCCACTAAATAAATATTGTACCTTTTTTATATATATATATATATACGTATCCTTTTATTCTTTATATTTTTATCCTTAAAATTGCAGACACTGTCAGTCGCTAGCACCCCCACCTTCCTTCTATATATATATATATATATATATATATATATATTGAAAATTATCTTGGACCGAGCGCTATGCGTGCTAGTGAATGGTGTTCTGTACAGAAAATGTAAGAATTTTTTTATAAAAAATTAATAGTAAACAAAGAAAAAAAAAATATATATATATTAAAAAATATATAAAAATAAGTAATGAGGAGGGTGGGGAAAGGAAAAAAAGGGGGGTAGGGGAATAAATGCAATGTTTACAGCTCCTCTGTTGATATTTTGTTGGAGCTTTAAGACACTTGTTCAGCAGGGAAGAAAGTGCAGTCTCTTAAAGTGGAACTATCCCTATCTTACCCTGTTTCTTCTTCTCTGATGCGGCCGTGACCGGGAGTGACTTCCGGTGATTCCGATATTGTTGTTGGTGGTGGTGGTGTTGACGGGTGAGCTAGCTTCTCCTATGTGGTAGGCTGTGGCTGCTCCCCGGGTCTTTTCCCCACTTGCCGTACTGTGGCCGCTGTTCTGCCCGATCCGCCGTGACCGGAAGTGAAGATCTTCACTTCCGGTTGTTCGAGTGCTGGCGGCGGCGGTTCTAGCATCCTTTGTGTCTGCTCCTTCTTGTCCCATATATATACACAGGGTGATTCAAAAGTCGCAGTACACCCTTTTGTTTAAAAAACTGTAGGAAATTGGACAACTGAATACCCCAGTAAAGTATGGGTGGGACGGGCTATCTTCTAGGGTATGTACTGAACATGTGCGCCATCTTGAAATTGGCCATCTTGGATCAAAGTCAGTTTTCCCATTTCCTGCACAGTTTTTGAAACAAAAGGGTATACTGCGACTTTGACAACGGTGTACTGCGACTTTTGAATCACCACGTGTGTGCGTGTGTGTGTGTATATATATATATGATGTTGCTTGAAAATGGCTAATTAAAGCCGAAACGTTGCACAGTAGCAAATTGCTGTTGGAGTTTTATTTCATGAAGGAGTCCGCTGAGTGCCATAGCCTGGAGGATTATATATATATATATATATATATATATATATATATATATATATATAAATATAAGAAAATTAGACACCGCACTGATCCAATCTGGGTGGCAAATAATTTTTTCCACAATCCGACTTGGCATTTTGCAAACACTCCAGTCTCTATATTCCGCTAGTGTCCAGTAGATGTAGGACCGCTGCTCCTCTTAAAAGAAACCCAGAATCCCTCGGGTATAGTATCTGTTAATGAAGCATAAGAAGAGGGCACGTAGCCCCTTTGCTAAGGTGTGAACCAAAGGGGCTACGGGCCCCGAAAAGTTGGGAAATGGAATTGTGACCTGTATACACATTTTAAAGAATTTATCTTTTCACAAGAGCTGGAGTGACGCCGTTTTTTCTTCAGTATTTCTACTCTACCACGGAGGCCACACAGGCTATTAATCAAGTGAGGACCACGAGTGCCGGGCACCACAGCAATATAAATATAAATATATATATATATATATATATATATAGAAGACGGAGAGGGTCCGGCATAGCCACTTGTAAAAAATAGTACATTAGGTGCCCTCACAAAAAGGCAGATAGCAGACACATGGTGGTGCGGCACTCCAATGATTCACAAAGGCAGAGGTATTTTGAATACGATTCAAAATACCTCTGCCTTTGTGAATCATTGGAGTGCCGCACCACCATGTGTCTGCTATATATATATATATATATATATATATATAGTAAAAATGATAAATAAGAATATATTTAAAATAAATAAATCAATCATGTGCACATATGGAGCAAAACTATATTAATGCCCCTTGCACCATGCGGTGCTGCTTATACACATAATGCCCCCCAATAGCGGTGCCGCTTACACACAATCTGCCCCCAGTAACAATGGCGCTTAAACACAAACTGCCCCCTGTACACACACATATATATTGAGTATGCCTTATCCAAAATTCAAAATCACATATTTTTTGATCTCCTACTGAGATAATGACACATATACTGTATACGTATATTATGTTATATAGCTATATAATATATCTATATATACACATATATCATATATATATGTCATTATCTCAGTAGGGGACCCAAAAATGTAGGATTTAGAATTTTGACTGTATTTAAGTCCGGAACGCAGGCGGCACTCAGAGACTGATTAAACTGTGAAAGTAAACAGTATTTTGGACGGAGTGCCACCCATGACATATTTAGATAGATAGATAGATAGATAGATAGATAGATAGATAGATAGATAGATAGACACACACATGTATATACTGTACGGGTGGTATTCATGTGACCGCCGGTCAGCTGACCGACAGTCACATGACCTCCTCCACCAGCCCGACGGGTCACAGTCCCGATGGTCGGCATGCCGACCAACAGGGACTATTTCCACTCGTGGGTGTCCACCGAGCCCGCATCGTGGCGAGCGCAGCGAGCCCGCAAGGGGCTTGCTGCACTCGCCCCTCCCCGCCGGGATCCCGGCGTCGGTATGCTGCCGGGATCCCGGCATCGGTAAGCTGACCGGCGGTCAGCCGTACTACACCCATACTGTACAGTATATAGATAGATATTACACACCCATTCATGGCAGTAGAGAGTCTGGCTGGGTCCAGGTACTTTTCAGGAGCCATGGCCTAATCACAGGAAGCGTGGTCATACACCCTTTGAAAAAATACCAAACAATTGGTATTTTAAGCGCCACCATGGCCACACTCAAGCCCAGCAGTCAGCAGCGTGTGCTGGCCTGAAGAGAAGAGCTGTAGCTGCTGCTGCCAGTTAAAGGGGAGGGGATGCTCAGGGCCTCCACAGGGCCCTCACTGGGCCACTCTATCAGACCTGGGCCCGGGTAATTTGTACCGTCTCTCGGCACCACTGAGTAAGAGTCCCTTGGGACTGTGCTAATTTCAAACGCATACCTCCAGTGTCAGAATGGGGAATGAAGGGTTTACCAGGGAAATACAAGTGGTAGGGGACCTCAGCAACTACAGAGGCTTGCCTTGCTATTAGAAAGTGCATGGTCTGGAACCCATTGTAAATATATAGTAAATCCTGCTAGTGCATGAATGATACTGTACCAGATTAATAACAGCAATGCACTGTACAAAATACAACATACCCCAGTGCACTATAATGTATGTATAATGTATAAGTTAAGTGCAGTCTGGAGACTGATCCCTAGAGGAGGAGGTGGGCATGCGCATGGCATCTATTCAATACTGGGAAGGGAGCAGGGGGCTGCCCAGCTGCTCAGGGAGCGCTGAGCACGCCCTCAAAATGCCGAAAACGGGTCCGTGGCGCTCAGCCACGTCCACTCAGCAGATGCCACACCCCTTCCACGGCAAGCCACGCCCTCTTTTCGGGTCCCTCTTCCTCCCCCTTCAAAGTTGGGAGGTATAGATATGATCAATTAGTAGAGCTGCCACCACAACATGCAGTTTAAGGGACAGAGCAGAGCTGCTGCACATGCCCAGTGGTAGCAGCTTTTTCTACCAAGCTTGCTGTGTGTGTAGATTTGAGCCCTCAATCAGTGCACTGGACCAGAGAGTAGCTGCCAGGAAGAAGAGACAGGTGTCTTACCATGGGGTGAAAGAATGTGCTTAGAAAGTGCAGTTCTGTCCCCTACTGGTTCTATTATGTTTGTGTATTTATTTATTTATTTATTATGGGATTTTTCCCTTTTCCTGACCACATATTTTATTTCTATTAGTTAAAAATGTTTGATACAGCCTATACTGTAGACAATCTGTAATTTTAAATATTAATAATATAAAGTGTATAAAAAGACCAAGGTGTATGTGCGGGGTACGCATTATGGGGGTCATTCCGAGTTGATCGCACGCTATCTGTTTTTAGCAGCCGTGCAAACACAGTCACCGCCCACGGGGGAGTGTGTTTTTGCTTTGCAAGTGTGCGAACGCCTGTGCAGCTGAGCTCTGCAAAAACATTTTGTGCAGTTTCAGAGTAGGTCTGAACTCAGTGGCGGAACTGTGGGAGGCAGTGGAGTCGGCTGCCGCCGGGCTCCTGACCGCAAGGGGGCACATCTCCTCCACTGTCTCCCGCTGCCAGAGGACCGCGCTGCTATTGCAGACGGAGGAGCTGTGTCAGTGACACGGAAGCTGCCTCCTGTATTTACAGAGAGATGGCACTGGCTGCAGCTAGGGGGAGCTCCAGAGCACAGCTCCTTCCGGGCCCTTCTAGTTAAGTAAGCCAGCCGAGGGAAGCTCTCTGCTCCTCCGTGCTCCGTGAGCCTGATGATAGCCAAAGGTAGGCACTGTGTGGGGGGTGGGGGAGAGGTGGATTTGGGGGGAAGCACTGTGTTTTGTGTGTGCTTGTTTTTAAGTGAGGTGTGGGTGTGTTTTTAAGGAAAGTTGTGCATTCAAGTAAAAAAGAGGCATGTGTGTGTGTGTGTGTGTGTGTGTGTTGTGTGTGTGTGTGTGTGTGTGTGTGTGTGTGTGTGAGTGATGTGAGTGGCGTGTGTGTGTGTGTGTTGTGTGTGTGTGTGTGTGTGTGTGTGTGTGTGTGAGTGATGTGAGTGGCATGTGTGTGAGAGGCATGTGTGTGTGTGTGTGTGTGTGTGTGTATGTGTGTAAGTGAGAGGCATGTATGTGTGTGTAAGTGAGAGGCGTGTGTGTGTGTGTGTGTGTGTGTGTGTGTGTGAGAGGCATGTATGTGTGTAAGTGGGAGGCATGTGTGTGTAAGTGAGAGGCATGTGTGTGTGTAAGTGAGAGGCATGTGTGTGTGTGTAAGTGAGAGGCATGTGTGTATGTAAGTGAGAGACATGTGTAAGTGAGAGGCATGTGTGTGTAAGAGGCATGTGCCTCAGTGCTCTCTACCTGGTGCAGTGTGCCTCAGTGCTCTCTACCTGGTGCAGTGTGCCTCAGTGCTCTCTACCTGGTGCAGTGTGCCTCAGTGCTCTCTACCTGGTGCAGTATGTATAATGTGCTCTATCTGGCGCAATATGTATAACGTGCTCTACCTGGCGCAGTGTGTATAGGAGGTTCTACCTGGTGCAATGTGTATTAGGTGCACTACCGTGTGGTGTAATATGAATTGCCACTATTATGTTGCCCCTTCCCCACAAAACAACGCCCCTAGATTTTTGATGCGCACCTTCGGTGCGCACTATCCATGTTTTGGCCTATAGGAATGGCACCACCAAGCATTATAGTATGTACCTAAGTTTGCCCATCTATCTTAAAAATGTGCCCTCCCGAATGGAAAAATGTGCCCCCCCCCATGATCAGCACCCTGCCCTAAAAAAATCCTAGAGTGAACACTAGTTATATCGGCACACCGCTGCGCCAAAGCATCTCCATCGAGACCCGCTGGCGGGTGAGGGAGCACTGTAGGTGTACTATAATGGTATGCAGGTGTCTGTTTTATTGTAATGACTGACTTGGTGTGCGTCCACTTTCTATGTGTATCTATATTACTATTGGGAAAGGTACCTGAGCACGCTGCTACTGTTCACCCTTAGTGCCGGATAGCTACATATGGTATGTGTGTGTATATGTAGGGGGCACCAACATTTATCATGCCTCCGGGCGACTGGGACGAACTTACGCCACTGTCTGAACTTATTCAGCCCTTGCGATCACTTCAGTCTTTTTGGTGCCGGAATTGACATCACACCCTCCAAACACCCGGACACACCTGCGTTTTCCCTACCACTCCCAGAAAACAATCAGTTACCACCCATAAACGCCCTCTTTCTGTCAATCACCTTGCAATCGGCTGTGCGAATGTATTCTTCATCCATAGCTCGGCAACGATCCGCATTGTACCCGTACGACGCGCGTGCGCATTACGGTGTATATGCATGCGCAGTAGAGACCTGATCGCAGCGCAGCAAAAATCTGCAGTGTGCGATCAACTCGGAATGACCCCCTAGGTTCTTCTATCACTCTCCCAGACTGCTGTGCTTGCTCCAATTTCGTAGAGTGGGAGATTGTGGATTGCATTTGGAAACCCTCCTCTAGAGATCCTGTGTTTGCCCCTGGTGGATGCCTATTTTTGTGCATATTAATCCATCCCCCAAAGTATAAAAAAGGAGGCGTTATTTCCTGTCACTGGAATTAGAGAAATGGCTTTCAAAGCTAAGACTCCATGCTGGATGACTCAGTCAGTTAATACAATGTAATACAGCTGTACTGAAGCAAAAGGGTTTACAAGTCACAGAGTGGTGCACCTATTACTAGACCACACTGTAACATCTTTATAATTTATGTAGCTAATGGTAGGTACTGTAAAACTAGGAATAAGGGGGGTGGGAGGTCAATGATTTAATGAGATGAAGGATTTGTTGTATGATACTGAGGAGGGTAAGTTATGGTTTAATGTACATACATTTCATTATTTTAGGATAATGGGGCTAATTAATAATGGGGATAATGAAGGTAATTATGGTAATGGAGTTAAATATATTAATTATATTGAGTGGAGTTGTTAATATGCAGTTAAAATAGTTTAATGATCTCGAGGAATCTTAGTGATGAGTATGTAATATTGAAATGTGATCAAAAATACTTTTATATATTATATGGCAGTCACACTCCTATTATATGGTGGTCACTGATGCTCTCTGTATTATATAGCAGTCACTGATGCACTCTGGGGGTCATTCCGAGTTGATCGCTAGCTGCATTCGTTCGCTGTGCAGCGATGAGGCAAAAAAACAGCACTTCTGCGCATGCTTATGCGGCGCACTGCGCATGTGTGTCGTACAATTGCAATGAACGATGTAGTTTTACACAAGGTCTAGCGAAGCTTTTCAGCCGCACTGCTGGCCGCAGAGTGATTGACAGGAAGAGGGCGTTTTTGGGTGTCAACTGACCGTTTTCAGGGAGGGTTTGCAAACACGCAGGCGTGCCAGGAAAAATGCAGGTGTGGCTGGGCGAACGCAGGGCGTGTTCGTGACGTCAAAACAGGAACTGAACAGTCTGAAGTGATCGCAAGCGCTGAGTAGGTATTGAGCTACTCTACATCTGCACAAAAAAGTTTGCAGCCGCTCTGCGATCCTTTCGTTCGCACTTCTGCTGAGCTAAAATACACTCCCAGTGGGCAGCGGCATAGTGTTTGCACGGCTGCTAAAAACTGCTAGCGAGCGAACAACTCGGAATGACCACCTCTGTATTATATGGCAGTTATGGTGATTCTCTCGGTATAATATGGTGGTCACTGATGCTCTCTGTATTAAATAATGGTCAATGATGCACTCTGTATTATATGGAGGTTATGGTGATGTTCTCAGTATTATATGCTTATCACTGAAACTCTATGGGTGGAATTCAAATGTTTGAAAAGTCGGTTGGGTGTCTGTTTTTTCCTGTCTAACAGGAAAAAACAGACACCCAACTGACTTTTCAAACATTTGAATCTCCCCCTATGTATTAAATAATGGTCAATGATACACTCTGTGTTATATGGCGGTTATGGTGATATTCTCAGTACTATATGCTTATCACTGATGCTCTCTGTTTTAAATAATGGTTAATGATGCACTCTGTATTATATGACGGTCATGGTGATGTTCTCTGTATTATGTGGTGGTCACTGATGCTCTCTTTATTATATAGTTGTCACTGATACACTCTGCGGGGCAAGCTGAGTTTTTGAACCAGGTGACAGAAAGCCTAGCTTCATCCTTGCTATCAACTATCCTTTCATTACATGGTGCCAACTGCCTCAGAAAGAATATAGTCCTCCTGCACAGAGTCTGTATACACACTAGAGATGTGTTTCGGGCACTTTTCGTGTTTTGTGTTTTGGTTTTGGATCTGGAATCTCGCTCGTGTTTTGGATCTGGATTGGTTATGCCAAAACCACTCTTTTGGCCCATCTAGGAGTGGCACTGCAGTGTCAGACAGGATGGCACTTTTAAAAACTAGGCCCCAAACAGTTCATCATGCAAAGAAGAAAAATAGGTGTAATGAGGTAGCTGGGTGACTTTGCAAAGCAACACAAGTGTGCGGCACAAACACCTGGCCCATCTAGGAGTGGCACTGCAGTGTCAGACAGGATGGCACTTTTAAAAACTTGGCCCCAAACAGCTCATCATGCAAAGAAGAAAAAGAGGTGCAATGAGGTAGCTGGATGACTTTGCTAAGTGATACAAGTGTGCTGCACAAACACCTGGCCCATCAAGGAGTGCCACGGAGTGGCTGAATGTCGAAAGTGGCCTGCAAATTTTTCGGTCCACCGACAGCATCACCAAATTAATTGTATGTGCAAAATATGAGACGTGCTGGAATTTGCCCAGATGTAATGCACGCACAATATCAGTGGACTTATATGGCAGTAACCCTGGACTTAAACAGCAGTACCCCATGACTTATATGGAAGTACCCATGGACTTATACAGCAGTACCACTGGACTTATACGGCAATACCCCTGGACTTACACGGCAGTACCCCTGGACTTATACGGCTGCACCACTGGACTTGACTTATATGGCAGTACCACTGGACTTCTACAGCAGTACCACTGGACTTATACGGCAGTAACACTGGACTTATACAGCTGCACCACTGGATGGACTTAAACAGCAGTACCCCTGAACTTATACAGCAGTACCACTGGACTTATATGGCAGTACAACTGGACTTATATGGCTGCACCACTGGACTGGACTTATACAGCAGTACCACTGGACTTATACGGCAGTACCCCTGGACTTATACGGCAGTACCCCTGGACTTACTCAGCAGTACCCCATGACTTATATGGCAGTACCCCTGGACTTATATAGCAGTACCACTGGACTGGACTTATACAGCAGTACCGCTGGACTTATACAGCAGCACCACTGGACTTATGGCAGCACAGGACACCACCACTGGACTTACGGCTGCACAGGACACCACCACCGGACTGATGAAGCACAAGACAGCACCACTGCACTGGACTGGACATATACAGCAGCACCACTGGACTCATGGCAGCACAGGACACCACCACTGGACTGGTGCAGCACAAGACAGCACCACTGCTCTGGACTAGACATATTCAGCAGCCGTGGACTTATTGTAGCAGAGGACACCACCACTGTGACTGGACTGATGCAGTACAAGACACCACCACTGGACTGTTGCAGCACAACATAGCACTGGAATGACACAAAAGAGCAGGTCGCCACCCCACGCGCCACACCACTTTCCCGCACAGACACTGAGGAGACAAGTCCTCTCACTACACTCTCCAGGACTGGAGTGAAAATGGTGGCAACGAGCGGCTCCTTGTATGGTATCCAAAACCCGTGAGAATCCATCAGCGGGATGATGACATTTTGCCTTGTTCTGGTTTCCGAGTCTGGCAGGAAGTCCCGAGCCGGACTTGGATCAGGGCTCGGGACGTGATGTTCAGTAGGGTTCGGCTCATCCCTAATACACACCCTACAAAATCAATTAAATGAGGAATTGCAGATGTTATGCCTGTAGATGCCCATCATCCATTCCTGTCTTCCTTCCTCCCAGTTACTTTGTTTAGGTTTACAATATTTTTTTCAGGATTGTCACTGACACCTATAATTGGGGGCAGACACTATCCTAGTTACTTGCTAGATCAAGCAATTGTTATGTGTCCACAATCCACCATTACATAGAGCAGCTGATGTTATGGAAATTCCTTATATTGCTTCAAAGCAGAAATACTAGGGCTCACATGCATTCACATACTGGCTCAGTATGGTTGACCATCACGCATTGATAGTTTGCTAGCGAATGTCTATGGTGGATGTCCACTGGAGAAAAGTTTGCTGCTTTATGCTTGGTTCATATGTGGTGTTGGTCTCCTCACATCTGCATATGTGCATCCATTGATGATTTACCGATGATGGTTAGAAACCATCAACCATGCATAATTGTCCAGTCGATGGACATCCCTGTGCGGAGTAGGACTGCAATTCTGGTTCAAGGAGCAGAACAAGCGAGCATTGGAAGAGAATCAATTTCTGTGTTGAATTAAGTGAAGAGGACAAGCTATAGTATCAAGGTTTAGAAAGAGAGATAGGAACAGGGAAGTTAATAAGATCAAGATAGAGTTCCAGAGAGAGAAATAGAAAAAAATCAGTACTGTATAAAGACAGTGTACGATAAGTACTCAGGTGCGGCTGAGACTTTAACTACTTGATGTATAGCTACAGATTGACAGCTACTTTGGAGCACCAGGTAAAAGTGGTTGGGATCTGAGCATGATGCAGTACAGTAAGTGCACTAACTTGGAAACCAGAAACAGTTAAAGCTACAATGCAGTAAAGAGAGAGACAGCCTCCAAACTGAGTTACAGTATTGTCAACTTTCCAACTCAAGCCAAAAGAAAGGAGCATAGTGACAATACGGAATGAGAGGTCTCTGAATTATGGAGCAAATGTAAGGCTGCCTCTTGTCCACCTCCTGTCCCTTGCAGTCACCTATTCACTGCTTGACACACAACTAGCAGGTGGGTACAACACCCATTGACATACTGTACCAACCAAATCGTGACTGTCAAGCAGAACTTGGACACTGGGAGGTATGAGACCTGGAAACGTGTACTACTACAAGTAAGTGTAGATTTACTAAATCTTTTTTTAAAAATGGAAAGGGGCTGTGTTGCCCACAGCAGCTGATTCCATCATTTTCTAGAATGTGGTAGAGAAATGACAGCTACAATCTGATTCATTTTTAGAAGCTTTATTAATCTACCTCTTAGTGTGAATCAACTGTATTATACTGTTATGGGAGATGTGAACACCAGAGAATGTTTATATGATTACAAAACATTTTTTTTTTTTTTGTTGGAACAGTATGTTCTTGTGAGGAGTGTTATGTGACATACGGAAAGTATATGAAAATTCTAAATGAATGAATGATTAAGAATGTGTCTGGGTCTAGTCACAAAATGAATCACTCAAAAAGTATTTGCATAATGTAAAAGCAGAAATAAAAACACCTTTCTGGCCAATTAAGTTATTCCGCAGAAGGAAGGCATTAGCATTGTGTTATTCCTACATTTGTGACAAACATTTGATAAGTTGTTGAAATAATCAAAGACATTTCTTGCAAAGGTTAGGCACAAAAATGTGTCTACTTATTCACTGAAGTGCAAAAATCAAGTTTCAATTTTGAGGAATGGGGTCAGAGAGGACCCTTCTTCTTACTGCACTGGAATGGAACAAACACCTTTCCTTTATACTAAAGTACTTTTATTCTAGACCTTGAGAATACAAGTTATACTGTAGCTGTATTTATGAAAAATACTTTACTCCTTCCAGTGGAAAGAGCATGATTGTAAGAATCGGGATGGTATCAGGATCCTGGCGCTTGGGATGCCGGCAGTCAAAATACCAACTGTGGCTTTCTGATGCTCCCAGAAGCTAAGTATGCTACACCTAATCCCCAACCTCCCAAACTTCCACCCTCCTTACCCGCAGCCTGACCCTAACCCTTCCACCACCGCAGACTAACTCTAACCCTCCTTACCCGCAGCCTGACCCGAACCCTTCCACCACCGCAGCCTAACACTAACCCTCCTTACCCGCAGCCTGACCCTAACCCTTTCACCACTGCAGCCTAACTCTAACCCTCCTTACCCACAGCCTGACCCTAACCCTTCCAGAACCGCAGCCTAACTCTAGCCCTCCTTACCCACAGCCTGACCCTAACCCTTCCACCTCCACAGCCTAACTCTAACCCTCCTTACCCGTAGCCTGACCCTAACCCTTCCACCTCCACAGCCTAACTCTAACCCTCCTTACCCGTAGCCTGACCCTAACCCTTCCACCACTGCAGCCTAACTCTAACCCTCTTTACCCGCAGCCTGACCCTAACCCTTCCACCTCCACAGCCTAACTCTAACCCTCCTTACCCGTAGCCTGACCCTAACCCTTCCACCACCACAGCCTAACTCTAACCCTCCTTAACCGTAGCCTGACCCTAACCCTTCCACCACCGCAGCCTAACTCTAACCCTCTTTACCCGCAGCCTGACCCTAACCCTTCCACCACCGCATCCTAACTCTAACCCTCCTTACCCGCAGCCTGACCCTAACCCTTCCACCACCGCAGCCTAACTCTAACCCTCCTTTCCCGCAGCGTGACCCTAAACCTTCCACCACCGCAGCCTAACTCTAACCCTCCTTACCCGCAGCCTGACCCTAACCCTTCCACCACCGCAGCCTAACTTTAACCCTCCTTACCCGCAGCCTGACCCTAACCTTTCCACCACCACAGCCTAACTCTAACCCTCCTTTCCCGCAACCTGACCCTAACCCTTCCACCACCGCAGCCTAACTCTAACCCTCCTTACCCGCAGCCTGACCCTAACCCTTCCACCACCGCTTCCTAACTCTAACCCTCCTTTCCCGCAGCCTGACCCTAACCCTTCCACCACCGCATCCTAACTCTAACCCTCCTTTCCCGCAGCCTGACCCTAACCCTTCCACCACCGCAGCCTAACTCTAATCCTCCTTACCCACAGCCTGACCCTAACCCTTCCACCACCGCAGCCTAACTCTAACCCTCCTTTCCCGCAGCGTGACCCTAAACCTTCCACCACCGCAGCCTAACTTTAACCCTCCTTACCCGCAGCCTGACCCTAACCCTTCCACCACCGCAGCCTAACTCTAACCATCCTTACCCGCAGCCTGACCCTAAACTTTCCACCACCACAGCCTAACTCTAACCCTCCTTTCCCGCAACCTGACCCTAACCCTTCCACCACCGCAGCCTAACTCTAACCCTCCTTACCCACAGCCTGACCCTAACTCTTCCACCACCGCATCCTAACTCTAACCCTCCTTTCCCGCAGCCTGACCCTAACCCTTCCACCACCGCAGCCTAACTCTAATCCTCCTTACCCGCAGCCTGACCCTAACCCTTCCACCACTGCAGCCTAACTCTAATCCTCCTTACCCGCAGCCTGACCCTAACCCTTCCACCACCGCAGCCTAACTCTAACCCTCCTTACCCGCAGCCTGACCCTAACCCTTCCACCTCCACAGCCTAACTCTAACCCTCCTTACCCGTAGCCTGACCCTAACCCTTCCACCACCACAGCCTAACTCTAACCCTCCTTAACCGTAGCCTGACCCTAACCCTTCCACCACTGCAGCCTAACTCTAACCCTCCTTAACTGTAGCCTGACCCTAACCCTTCCACCACTGCAGCCTAACTCTAAACCTCCTTTCCCGCAACCTGACCCTAACCCTTCCACCACCGCAGCCTAACTCTAACCCTCCTTACCCGCAGCCTGACCCTAACCCTTCCACCACCGCTTCCTAACTCTAACCCTCCTTTCCCGCAGCCTGACCCTAACCCTTCCACCACCGCATCCTAACTCTAACCCTCCTTTCCCGCAGCCTGACCCTAACCCTTCCACCACCGCAGCCTAACTCTAATCCTCCTTACCCACAGCCTGACCCTAACCCTTCCACCACCGCAGCCTAACTCTAACCCTCCTTTCCCGCAGCGTGACCCTAAACCTTCCACCACCGCAGCCTAACTTTAACCCTCCTTACCCGCAGCCTGACCCTAACCCTTCCACCACCGCAGCCTAACTCTAACCCTCCTTACCCGCAGCCTGACCCTAAACTTTCCACCACCACAGCCTAACTCTAACCCTCCTTTCCCGCAACCTGACCCTAACCCTTCCACCACCGCAGCCTAACTCTAACCCTCCTTACCCACAGCCTGACCCTAACTCTTCCACCACCGCATCCTAACTCTAACCCTCCTTTCCCGCAGCCTGACCCTAACCCTTCCACCACCGCAGCCTAACTCTAATCCTCCTTACCCGCAGCCTGACCCTAACCCTTCCACCACTGCAGCCTAACTCTAATCCTCCTTACCCGCAGCCTGACCCTAACCCTTCCACCACCGCAGCCTAACTCTAACCCTCCTTACCCGCAGCCTGACCCTAACCCTTCCACCACCACAGCCTAACTCTAACCCTCCTTACCCGCAGCCTGACCCTAACCCTTCCACAACCGCAGCCTAACAATAACCCTCCTTACCCGCAGCCTGACCCTAACCCTTCCACCACCGCAGCCTAACTCTAACCCTCCTTACCCGCAGCCTGACCCTAACCCTTCCACCACCGCATCCTAACTCTAACCCTCCTTACCCGCAGCCTGACCCTTCCACCACCGCAGCCTAACTCTAACCCTCCTTACCCGCAGCCTGACCCTAACCCTTCCACCACCGCAGCCTAACTCTAAGCCTCCTTACCCGCAGACTGACCCTATCCCTTCCACCGCAGCCTAACTCTAACCCTCCTTACCCGCAGCCTGATCCTAACCCTTCCACCACCGCAGCTTAACTCTAACCCTCCATGGTGGTACAGCAAACTAATCCCCTCCTGCGCTATAAATGTTATGATATGGCTCAGAGTTCAATGAAAAACAAATATATAACTTATTATATTATATATATTTTTTATTTTATTTAATAGTATTTCATATGAATATATATATAAATTACACTTCAGACCGGTCAAATATGAAAAATCATTTACATATCTCTTGCCTAACTAAAGGAGGTGGATCTAAGATAAACTTCTGTGCACAGAAAAAATGTAAAAATGTAAAATTAATAAAAAATCAGTCCATATGAAAAAGGTTACCCGCTAGATTCACACCCATGAAATAGGTAGCATATTCATGTGTTGTATTGTATTGGATATTCTCAATACGTTACCACTTTGCAAAGAAGACAATGTTGTGCAATAGAACTGCTCCCCGCAGGAGCCTTACATGCGGCTTGCACCAGTGGTTGTCACACGGGAAAGTTCAAATGACATGTGAGACGGACTCGGGCTGCGGGAACGGCGCTTCACTAGCGCCTGCTGTGCTGATATTTCACCCGACTTCCAGGCTCTATGAGTCCACGTCTCCGAGTGCCGTATGCAGACACCTCAGTCACGGTTGTAATGTCCCGTTCTCCGTTGCTTCCACAGATAATACTGCTGAATGAAGGTCTATTATAAGGGTGTAATGTAGCTGGTATATGGGTCCAAAAAGATCTGCTTCTGACGCGTTTCGCTCCTCTTATGGGGGCTTCCTCATAGAATAAGTATTCAGTTACAACCGTGACTGAGGTGTCTGCATACGGCACTCGGAGACGTGGACTCATAGAGCCTGGAAGTCGGGTGAAATATCAGCACAGCAGGCGCTAGTGAAGCGCCGTTCCCGCAGCCCGAGTCCGTCTCACATGTCATTTGAACTTTCCCGTGTGACAACCACTGGTGCAAGCCGCATGTAAGGCTCCTGCGGGGAGCAGTTCTATTGCACAACATTGTCTTCTTTGCAAAGTGGTAACGTATTGAGAATATCCAATACAATACAACACATGAATATGCTACCTATTTCATGGGTGTGAATCTAGCGGGTAACCTTTTTCATATGGACTGATTTTTTATTAATTTTACATTTTTACATTTTTTCTGTGCACAGAAGTTTATCTTAGATCCACCTCCTTTAGTTAGGCAAGAGATATGTAAATGATTTTTCATATTTGACCGGTCTGAAGTGTAATTTATATATATATTCATATGAAATACTATTAAATAAAATAAAAAATATATATAATATAATAAGTTATATATTTGTTTTTCATTGAACTCTGAGCCATATCATAACATTTATAGCGCAGGAGGGGATTCGTTTGCTGTTCTAGTGTTACCGGGACTGTGTAGTGCCGGTTCTTTTTGACTTGACTTACCCCAAGTCAAGCTTTCTCCTGCAGCTGGTTTGTACGCAGAATGTAATATCATTTATAAAGCGAATTTTTTTACCAGTAATACTATTATCTAAATATGGTAATGATACATTAGCGCCTGGTTACAGTTTTTTTGTATTTTTTTTGTATCCTCCATGGTGGTGCCTAACCCTAACCTCCCCCTCCCCACAGCCTAAACCTAACCCTCTCTCCTGCAGCCTAAACTTAACCCTCCCTGGTGGTGCCTAACCCTAACCCTCCCTCCGCGCAGCCTAAATATAATCCTCCCCCCCCAGCCTAACCCTAACCCTCCCAACACAGCTTAAATCTAACCTCCCTCCCACCCACGTGGTTTTCCGCTCTGCAGTGCCGGGGTTCCAGCATTCGGGGTCCCAGCACCGGCATTTCAATCCATGTCGGGATCGCAGCCTCGGTATTCTGAGTAGTGTCTGGATTCCAGCATCAGTGTTCCGACTGCTGGGATCCCGAATGCCAGGATCCTGACCGGATCCCATAAGAATCAGTCAAATGCTCCAAATACACAAAATATAACTGTCTCAATAATGTACAGTATCCTAACTTTCATGATTAATTTAATATACATGTGATAAACCAAGCAGCATTCTAGGAGAAAGCAAGAAAAGTATTTCTTTGTTACTTACATGGGGTCATTCCGAGTTGATCGCTAGCTGCTTTCGTTCGCTGTGCAGCGATCAGGCAAAAAAAAGGCACTTCTGCGCATGCGGCGCAATGCGCACGCGCGTTGTACTATTACAACGAACGATGTAGTTTCGCACAAGGTCTAGAGAAGCTTTTCAGTCGCACTGGTTGCCGCAGAGTGATTGACAGGAAGAGGGCGTTTCTGGGTGTCAACTGACTGTTTTCAGGGAGTGTTCGCAAAAACGCGGGCGTGCCAGGAAAAACGCAGGCATGGCTGGGCAAACGCAGGGCGTGTTTGTGACATCAAAACAGGAACTGAATAGTCTGAAGTGATCGCAAGCGCTGAGTAGGTCTGAAGCTACTCTGAAACTGCACAAAATAATTTTGCAGTCGCTCTACGATCCTTTCGTTCGCACTCCTGCTAAGTGGGATAAATACACTCCCAGTGGGCGGTGGCATAGCGTTTGCATGGCTGCTAAAAACTGCTAGCGAGCGAACAACTCAGAATGACCACCACAGTACATACATATTCCGCAATGCTTTACAGAGACTATTATTATTATCTCCGTAAACTTTATCGCCATCCACGGCTTAAGACATAGGGCCTAACTCAGACCCGATCGCTAACAAGCAATTTTTGCACTACTGTGATCAGATAGTCGCCGCTTACAGGGGGAGTGTATTTTCGCTTTGCAAGTGTGTGAACGCATGTGTAGCAGAGCTGTACAAACAGATTTTGTGCAGTCTCTGCGCAGCCCAGGACTTACTCAGCCGCTGCAAACACTTCAGCCTGTCCGGGACCAGAATTGACGTCAGGAACCCTTCCTGCAAATGCATGGACACGCCTGCGTTTTTCCAACCACTCCCTGAAAACGGTCAGTTGACACCCACAAACAGCTTCTTCCTGTCACTCTCCTTGCAAACACCGTGCAAATGGACCCTTCACACAAACCCATCGCTGAGCGGCGATCCGCTTTGTACCCGTGAGACGCGCCTGCACATTGCGGTGGATACGCATGCGCAGTGAAGGACCTGATCGCCCGCTGTACAAAAACGCAGCCTAGTGATCAGATCTGAATTACCCCCATAGACCACTTAATCATTTACATCAGTCCCTGTCCCAATGGAATTAACTCTGCCACCGTAATACCTGTGTTGAAATCGAAAAGAGGATACTCCTAAAGTGGCAGCACGTTGGACCTTGCAGTGACATTTATACTCCTTCCCCCATACACATTTACCAGGGCATCCTTCTACTAAAGTGAGCACAGATTAACTTTATGGGGTGTTTACACCAGACTGCAATCTCAACATTTGCCTTTAAGTGTGGCATCAGGCAGGACCCAAGGATGCTATTGACTCATCTCCAGGCTGCACCATGCCAACTTCAGGTTCCTTGGCCTGGAGCCTGGCAGTAACATCGGTTACACTGCCCCGGATACCGTCCTCGTGCTACTGTAATTATACTCAAACCAATCAATTGCAAAATGTAGAAAGCAGTTAAACTACAGATATATCCTAATTAATGGCTGCCCCTGCCTTTAAGAGGGGCTGCAATTGCTGTTAGCTGCACACAGCACACCACATACAAATAATCTGCTTTAAATTACCTTAAGGTATGGCATACAGCGACACGCCCATAAGACAGTGTATCTCTGTAAGTAGGACTTGCCACACTCCGAGTTGTAACAGATCTGCACATTGTACACTGGGAATCGGTGTAGACAAGAAGGAGGGTGGTACTATATTGTGCCTCATACACACGCAAACATACTTAGCTTCAGCCACCATTCACGGGATTACAATCACCACCAAGGAGATCCTGAATACACGACTCTATTCAGCCAGTCACCGTGATTGGCTGTTTGCTCTCCAACATTGCTGCACTCATGGCTCCAGCGGGTTAGACACTAGAAGCCGGTATTGTGTATGCACTGCAGCAAGCTATATTCAGCTGGACTGTTAGGCGGCTCATAAGAAAATGTGATCATTGTTTTAAACATTGCAAAGATACATTGTATCAAATAACATTTCAGTTGAAAAAAATCTACCCTTTGTGCGAATATTAGAATTTAATCCAACTTAGAATCAGGCCCAATGTGTTTATGTGCTATAGATAGGGCACAGTAGTACAGGGTTCACTATATCAATATTATATATAACAGACAGCCCTGGTGAAAAAATGTCACCCATCAGTCACAATTAAATATCAAGTGTAGTATTATAAAGAGTGGCTTAGTGTTCTAAAATAATTTTCCTTACTAATGAATCTCCATTATGTGGAATGCGGAAAGGGCCAAAACCTAAGATTTTAGGCAAAGATTTTATCTCCAGCCAATTGCATCCTTTCAAAATTTCCTGTTCTACCAACAAATATGACTTGTGCGAAATTCCATTGCAATCTCTTTCATCTCCAAAGAGCAATAGAGGTGGCTACATGGCCTGGGCACGCCTGTGCCTAGGCACGCTGCCGAGCGCACAGTGAAGAATGGGGTACGTGCACATCTACGATGCACGCATGCGTGCCTCACCGGGCACACTCAGTCTCAGATGGAGCCACGATTAGCGTGTCTCCATCTGTAGTTATCAATTATCGGGTTCTCTTTTATTATCACTGCTATTCATGGTAATAAGCAGGCCCGCCATCAATGGGGGATGGTGGGTACTCCAGTCCCGGGCACTGACTGAGAGGGGGCCCAGGTGGCAGTAATGAGGATTGCGGGGACAGGTCAGCTGCCTGCGCAGCAGCAAGGCACGCTGCAATGGAGGCACACAGAGCAGCAGTGTGTATTCTTTCTATTGAGCCGGCCATGAACCAATCGGAGCTCACGGACCGGCAGCCAATCAGGAGCTGCCAGCTCCTGATTGGCTGCCGGTCCGTGAGCTCCGTTTGGCTCACGGCTGGCTCAATAGAAAGAATATTACAACGGCAGCTCTGCATGCCTCCATGGCTGTGTGCCCTGTCAGGGCCCCATCTTTTCTGATGGCAGCCCTGGCAATAAGAATTAAGTTTTGACTGCATGTATTAATAATATACACCTGCAGGGACATGGACTTCGAAAGGAGCCTGTTCCTGAGATGTATTTGGAGTGAAGTGACCACATCAGTCTCTACACTCCTCTATTGGGACTCTTGTGCAGATACGGTCTACTGAACACTCAGTGAGGATGGCATTGCTTGGGAGGGTTCACTTCACTCGCCACAGGTTATATTCCTGCCGGTTGGAATCACTCGCCACAGGTTATATTCCTGCCGGTTGGAATCCCAACAAAGTGGCGTTTGTTGGGATTCCAACCGGCAATATTTCACTGGCTGTCAGGATTCCGGCGTCGGCCTCCTGAACGCTGCGATCCCGACAGCCGGGGTATTAGCTGCATCCGCTTTAAGCACATATTGTATCTTTCAGCCACTGAACTTCTGTTGCTGTTTTTGTTATAATTTTCAACAGAACATACATAAAAGATCTATGAAACATAAAAGCAGTGTGCATAAATGCTTAATGCTTAAAAATAGTTTTAAATGTCATAAGCAATGAACTTATAGCTTGTTTTGAAGGGAAAAATAAAAAAAATGCTGGTTGTAACTTGTTATGTAAATGGTGGGAATGCAACACTGACAAAAGAACAGCTATTTTGAATGTTTCACATTTAAAAATGGCCAAGTACATAGAGTTCAGCAGTTTCCTTTTCTCTCATCTATTTTATGTGTTGCTCTTCTTCTTCTTTAGAATACCATGTGACTGGTTGGCCATACTCCATGAGTCCTTTTCTTGGTAGGCTGCCCGGTACTACTGGTGGTCAGAGCTGTTTTAAAACTTAAGTGGGAACAGTTTAAAATGCTATTTATTCATGTAGCTATTGTGACTACTGTACTGCATGTGCTCTGTAGTTTTATTGATAATACAGTTTCTTAAAAATACATAGAAGACTAGAAATTGACTGTGGATGAGATATGCAGAGCCCGGGTACAGGGCCGTCGACAGCTCTGTCAGGCCCCAGTAATGAGAGGGGGCCTGGTCAACATGGGAGGGTGTGGCCACACACCCCTATTTGAAAATAGTTTGAAGTGACTGACTCTGCAACTGCCTCTCTCCCCAGTCACCACACAGCAGCGTGTGCTCTGCTGGGGAGCAGTCAGTCTTCTCTCTCACTGCAATGGATGGGTGGGGATGTAAAGGGGGCAGCGGGCCCCGGGCCCCTCCAACAGACCAGGGCTGAAGCATACCTTCTCCCTCCCGTCACCCCCTCTCGGCACCACTGTCCGGGTGGGTATCTTTTGCCTGCATTGCGTATGCGACTTTAAGCTAATACCAGTACATATTCAGTAACGTGTCTTTAATGAGTGCAGGCTGTGCAGTGCTCACGGCCCCGGGGTCCAGAGTGACTCACACCACACACCCTGCACCCATTTTTTCATTATTTGCCTATTTGGAGTCCTACGGCAGCATCAGTGACTATGAGCACTAGGTGGTGGCAGCCATTTTTCCAGTGTTTTACCATGCGCAGTAAGGAAAATGGCATTCATGTCATTTTCCCGGAGCCATGCGCACCACCTAGTGCTGTCTGCTAGAGGGGAGGGGGCCTGGATGGAGAATGCACATGGGCCCCCTCCTTGCTTAATATGCCCCTGACTACATGCCCTTCCCTGGTTTACAGCAGGTGTCTGAATGTGCTGAGATGCCCACTTTGAGCATCTTTAGACACTAAAATACAGCTTGGCGAGCCCTTACATGCTAGATGCAGATACTCTGTCATAATATGGCATTGCGAGTAAGGGGTATATGCAATTGCGGTCGAATCCCAGCTGGAATTCGACCATTTTTGGATTCTACACAATTCGACAGTCGAATCCCGGCCGCCGGGACCCGAATTTGACATATTCAATAAAAAACGGATTTGACAGTCCCGCTGTCAAAAAAAGGACCAATTGACGATAGTGTGCGTCCTGCATTCGACTTCATGGACGGCACAAAAGTGTTCAAAAAACCCTGAAAAAAATTGTGTGGGGTCCCCCCTCCTAAGCATAACCAGCCTCTGGCTCTTTTAGCCGGTCCTGGTTGCAAAAATACGGGGGGGAAAATTACAGGGGATCCCCCGTATTTTAACAACCAGCACGAGGCTCTGCGTTCCAGTCCTGGTGCAAAAAATATGAGGGACAAAAGACGTAGGGGTCACCCGTATTTTTAACACCAGCACCGGGCTGAGATAATGCCACAACCGGGGGACACTTTTATACCGGTCCCTGCGGCCGTGGCATTAAATCCCCAACTAGTCACCCTGCCCGGGGTACCCTGGAGGAGTGGGGACCCCTTAAATCAAGGGGTCTCCACCCTCCAGCCACCCAAGGGCCAGGGGTGAGGCCTGAGGCTGCCCCCCCATCCAAGGGTGGCGGATGGGAGGCTGATAGCCAAGTGTCCAAAAAAATAATATTTTTTTTGTAGCAGAACTACAAGTCCCAGCAAGCCTCCCCGCAAGCTGGTACTTGGAGAACAACTTGGAGGTTACTCGCGGTCAACCGCTGACCGCAAAGTTCCCACCATTGAATATAATGGAGTGCCTATGCGCTCCATTGTATCTCGAGTGCGCCATCTGACAGCTCAGACGCGCACAGCCATTCAGGAGAGTGCCATGACGTGGTGCTCCCTGATTGGCTGAAGGGACCCTCTTTGACAGCAGTCACGGGGGTCCTGGCAGTCGGGAAAAGGGGTCCCATGTGTAAACATGGGACCCCTTTCAGTGCGTAGATCGGGTTTTGCGTTATATTATTTTGCCAAGTACGTGGATTACAAACTCTGAAGAAGATAGATCTACACTGGAGTGTTGTGAGTATCATTTTATTTACAGGTAACCCAGGGATTCTACGTGGAGAAGGGGACCGAGCCTCGTGTCAACATAGGTAAGTATGTGTGTGTCGGTGTGCATGTATGTAATAAAGTTGTACTATCATGGTGTGTGTGTACCGTTTTTATTTGGGTATTTTTTTTGCAGTAGAACTACAGTTACCAGCGGGCCCATTTCCCCCCCCCCCGCATGCTGGTACTTGTGGTTCTCCAAGTACCAGCTTGCGGGGGAGGCTTGCTGGGACTTGTAATTCTGCTACAAAAAACAATATTCTTTTTTTTGAGACTTGGCTATCAGCCTCCCATCCGCCACCCTTGGATGGGGGGGACAGCCTCGGGCTTCACCCCTGGCCCTTGGGTGGCTGGAGGGGGACACCCCTTGATTTAAGGGGTCCCCACTCCTCCAGAGTACCCCAGCCAGGGGTGACTAGTTGGGGATTTAATGCCACGGCCGCAGGGACCGGTATAAAAGTGTCCCCCGGCTGTGGCATTATCTCTCTAGCTAGTGGAGCCCGGTGCTGGTGTTAAAAATACGGGGGACCCCTATGTGTTTTGTCCCCCGTATTTTTGGCACCAGGACCTGATGCAGAGCCCGGTGCTGGTTGTTAAAATACGGGGGATCCCATGTCATTTTTCCCCCCGTATTTTTACAACCAGGACTGGCTCAAAGAGCCTGAGGCTGGTTATGCTTAGGAGGGGGGACCCCACGCATTTTTTTTCAGGATTTTTAACCCATTCCCTTCCCACTGAAAAACATGCTCTGATCTCTCCATATTATTTTAGTCAGTAAAAAAAAAAAATATTCTTTAAAAAAATATATTAAATAATACTTGTGGCTCCTAAATAGACAAACCAAGTAGATGATCCCATCTAATATAAATAGATATGCTATTAGCAATAAAAATAACACACAAAAAACATGTTTTTAAAAATTTTTATTAGATCACGCCAGCAAAATGAGGCGGACTGAAATTGACGAAATGACTGTCGAAAAGCACTGTTGTCGAATCGACATTCTTCAATTGAATATACTTTTGTCAAAAAGCCGCATTTTTACCATTGCAGACATGTCGAATTTTAAAAATGTCGAATTGCAAAAAGTCGAATCTGAAACGGCAGGTTTTTTGACGAAAAGTACTGTATTGCATTGTCGAATCCAATTTGACAGTTTTTTTTGTAGAAAATGCCCCGCTTTTCAACATTCGCGGCAATTCGACCGCAATTGCATATACCACTAAGTGTCTGAGTTTATAATCAGTTCTGTGACATGCCTGTGACACTCCCATAGCACGACCATAATACAGACCATCTTCATACATCTGAATAGCCACCTCCCAGACAACACCTTGGAACACCCAGCACATGTCCAATACACATGAGATACTGTGCGACTTAGAGGGTAATTCAGACCTGATTTCTAGGGTGCATTTTTTGCATCCTTGCATTCAGGTAGTCGTCGCCGTCTACAGGGGGAGGGTATTTGCTGTGTGCAGGTGTGCGATCTAATTTGTTGGAGAGCTGCACAAACTTGAGTTTGTGCAGTCTCTGCACAGCCCAGAACTTACTCAGCCGCTGCGATGATCGGGTCCAGAGCTGAAGTCAGAAACCCACCCTCCAAATGCCTGGTCCCTCCTGTGTTTTCCCAGACACTCCTACAAAACGGTCAGTTTCCACCCACAAACAGCCTCTTTCTGTCAGTCACCTTGCGATCGCCCATGCGATCACTTTTTTCGCACCATCCCGTCGATATGCACTGAAGACCGGTGCAGTCTTCTGACACGCCAGCGCCTTGCAGTGCATACGCATGCACAGTACAGCCCTGATCGCCCCCTGTGCAAAAACGCACAGCTGCGATCAGGTCTGAATTACCCCCACAGAGTGGGACGCATTTACTGTGCGATTCTTCAGCAAATTAGACACATGCACAGTAGATAAAAAACGTACGTAACTGTGCGAACATCGGCTTAGTATCCAATAAGAAATCCTGCCCAAAGTGCGTTCTTATGTATAGTGCACTTGGGACCGTACATTTACAACTAATAAAAATGTATCAATCTTTATTTTTACTTTATGAAAACGTTTTTTTTTTTTCGTTTGACAAACCTACTGGTTAAAAATTGAAAGAAGCGATTAATTTGTAAAAGTGAATATAGTTTTGTGATATCAAATGTAGTTTGTACTGCTACCACCAGTTTTTACAAGGATATTCAGATATTTATTTGTCTAAGGGGTACTCTTCATTATTCTACCGTATATTTTATATTTCCCTTGCCACTTGTTTAGCTATGCAGACGGGAGGCAGTCAATTGATCACCTGTCGGGATCTCGGCGGTCAGGATACCGACACTGGAATCCCGACACCAGCCCTGACCGTCGGCTGGTTACCCCTTTTGGGTGGTGGTCGACGCCACCATCTGGAGGGAAATAGAAACCTGTGTTAACCGAAGGTCGCCACTGCTCCTGAGCGTTGCGAGTGCAGAAAGCCCGTCAGGGGACATGCTGCGCTCACCGCCATCTGTCTGCTGACCGCCGGGATCTCGTACTGTTCCCATCCAGACTTAGGTTTATGGCATTAATATGTAGTGTTTTTTTAGTCCAAGAAGCTGCTACTAAAAATATTCTATATTAAAACATCTTTAACAACAATGTCTATATATAATTAGCACGTGGCAAGTGTTCTCAAGAGCAAAAGCATTTTCACTTGTGCCAGTTAGGTTATATAATGGTTTATTGCATTTACAGAGTTTGACAAAGGTGAGTGATCTTTTAGGATGCTGGATGGATTTAAGAACTTACTGGTGGTTTACTTGTGTGTTTTTGCTTTTTCTTCCATGTCAACTATTTCACAGTATCTTTACATTATACTTATTAAAGCAGTTTATCCTCTTTGAAATAAGGGGTCTTTTGTCTTCCTATGTCACCAAAAGATAAGATAAAAGTATATACGTCCTCGTAAATCTACTCTTCATCCCTGTGTCAGGGCTGTCTATCGAGGTAACCAGTTGATAGGTCGACAATCAGTAGGTTGTCCCCATATGGTTGAAAAGTATTAGAATACTGACCCCAACATTAGCCCATGTACATTATAATGATGCCTGTATATGCAATGACACATTGCAGATCCCCGAGCACTGATAACTTGCGCCCACCTACGCCACCCCTCCTCACCCAGTACCACAACTACCGAGGGCCCTGGATAACAACCTCCTCAAACTCTAGAACCCTGGATGATGGTTACAGAGTATAGCAGTTCCCGGACTGTACTCACATCTTCGCCCGCTCCGGGTGATAGTTCTTCCGCTGTTCTCTGTTTGGGTCCTATGACTTCCTGGTTATCAGCCCGTACATATAGTTACCATCATGTGAGACTGGCGGTGGTAAAAGACAGGAAAGGGGCAGGGCCTGATCCCTCCGACCCTTGGGACCTGGTACCCTTTGTCCCCCCCTGTCGCTGGGCCTGTATACACACACACACACACACACACACACACACACACACACACACACATATATTTTGCAATCTGTCTAGGGGTACAGAGACTGATTCTGAATTGATGCATCCATAATCACAGCGGCTATTGAGACGCAAGGTCTCAGAAAGGGTCTTGGAAGTTTATTGAGCATTTCTCAGAGGTCACTCACATTGGAGGCCATACTCGAGTCTAATAGACAATCTGTACTAAGCATGGAGCTGGTGCAAGTTACAACTGTGCAACTGATGTTTACGTCTACCGAGGCAACAAGTGGTATTTGAGCTTCTAAAGAATGTTCAAAGTAGGCGTCTCTGTCCTCGTTACACATGCAGACGCACAGATGTACAGCAGGGAAGGGCTTGTACTATAGCTGTATATGCACACCGTTGCAGAAGTCATAGCGTCAAAAAATGCACACGCAGACACTGCAGCACGTGCCTCAGTATTATGCCCACAATGTACATTGGCAGAAGATGCCAGTCATGAATAATTGAATAAAAATGTTGGTTTATTGACAAAATATAACCAAGATGTCCAACTTCAAATAGAACCATATGGAAAGTTTATGTTCATTGCAATTTGCAGGGGAGAGAGCACACAATAAGAATGCTGACAAATGGCTTAGACACAAAGGCTGACACTCCAAATAATTCTAATTGGGTTATTTTGTCTCTTTTTTTTTTTTTATCTTCAAGCTTTTTTCATTCTACGTTGTGAAACATTTTGTAACATTCAGGCTGGAATTGGTGCTTAGGAAAATTTACATCCTGGTGTCTAAATTATTCCCTTTATCATACTCTACATCTTGACAGCTACACAGATGAGTTTTAATTAGGACACAGGCCAGAAAGCAGGCAAGCAAACATGGTTTACAGTTAAGCCATCATTTTGTCTATTTAGGCCATATCTATACGTAACTAATACTTCACTGTGCTTTATCTACACACTGCAGGGCCTCATTCTGACACTATGGGGGTAATTCCAAGTTGATCGCAGCAGGACATTTTTTAGCAGTTGGGCAAAACCATGTTTACTGCAGGTGTGGCAGATATAACATTTGCAGAGAGAGTTAGATTTGGGTGGGCTATTTTGTTTCTGTGCAGGGTAAATACTGGCTGCTTTATTTTTACACTGCAAATTAGATTGCAAAATTGAACACACCACACCCAAATCTAACTCTCTCTGCACATGTTATATCTGCCTCCCCTGCAGTGCACATGGTTTTGCCCAATTGCTAACAGAATTCCTGCTGCGATCAACTTGGAATTACCCCCTATGCCAGTATTTATATGTATAGTATTTATATGTTTTACAACTGTGCATGCATCTATTTCTCTAAACAGTCACATACTGTAGCAAATGCATTCCATGGTGTGTAAGTACAGAGTCGCAGGACCGATTGAGAGGTATCAACCCTAAAATGAATAGGGTGTTCCAGGGGCGTTTTCTAGAGGAGGGGGCCCGTGTGCACCTCCGGGTGAGCCCCCTCTTCTGAACGGCGCTGTAGACTCCAACAATGTGCCGGAGTCTACTGCGCATGCGCAGGTCACCGGAAACATGACGCCCGCCATGATCCGGAGACCGATTTGGCTACCGCTCATGCGCGGCGGCCATTTTGGCTGCGATTTCCGCCGCAGATGCTGCGCCCTCCGCTGGACTCCAGTTAGGTAAGTATTTAAATGGGTGCAATGTGTGCGGTGTGGGCCCTCCCTGGACCCAGAGGCCCGTGTGCACCGCACCCATTGCACCCATTACAGAAACGCCAATGGGGTGTTCCTGGGCGGTGACTGGGAGATGTCAATGCAGACGTACAAAGATACTCCATCATTTGGGCATGTGGCAGGAGTGGTTGCGTACTTAGTGGGTTAATCATTAATGGACGCAGATCGTTGCATCAGCAGCCAGACCTGCGTCCATCTCCTCACATACTGGGAGCCACCCAGCACAGGGCAAGGCCGCCCAGCATGTGTGGCGCCAGCTCACAATGTGTTGGCAATGTAATTGTGGATACATCGATTTAAGGCCAACACCTGCCTGTGCAGCCTGGCTACGCTGGCAGGCGGTCCGCTGCCATTTTTTTATTAAAACATCCGCGTGTGACATCACATAGTCGCAGCAAAAATGCTCACGACACGGTCTGTTTTGGCCCCAATGGCCCCGCAGCTTAAAACACCGCTCCTGAATGCCCACTGCTGTCAGTCACCTTGCGGCCACATCCTTCCACGATGCAGCAGCAAGGAGAAGGATTGTGCATGCACACCGCGGCTGGTGGGCCTGCGCAGACCAGATGGATGTGGGCGCTGCGTACAGATGCGCAGGTGCATCCATCTCCGAATCGCCCACTTAATCACGTACATTGGAGTAAATACCCTGATGGAGATTCTGCACCTAGCATGGGGCCTGGTGCAAGTTCTGATGGTGTATCCGATAGTTGGGACTTCAAACACACAAAGCAGGCGTCCCATCCCTTGCGCATTCAGACACATGGCTGTACACTGGAGTGAGGGCTGAGCCACAGATGTGCCTATGGCAGTGATGGGGAACCTTTGGCACTCCAGCTGTTGTTGAACTACACATCCCAGCATGCCCTGCTACAGTTTTAGCATGGCCAAATAGCAAACCTGTAGCAGGGCATGCTGGGATGTATTGTTCAAAAACAGCTGGCATGCCAAAGGTTCCCCATCACTAGCCTATGGGATGCGGTTTACATCCCGGCTGTCGGGATTGTGGCAGTCAGCATACCAACACTGGGATCCCAGCCACCAGAATGTCGGCAGGGGGCATAGAACTTGTGGTGAGCGTAACGAGCCACCGAGCCTGCAGTGTGGTGAGCGCAGAGTGGCGAGCGCAGTGAGCCCGCAAGGAGCATTGTCGCACTCGCCCCCTTCCCCTGATGGCATTCTGGTGGCTGGGATCCCAGCATTGGTATGTTGACCTCTGGGATCCTGCCCGTCGGTCACACGCCCCCATCCCGTGCCTACAGCAAAAGATACTATAGCTACAGTATATACAATATGCAAAAGAAGTGAAGGGAAAGAAAAGCCTACTAGTGCTAAACAAAGAGTAAATAGTTCTTATCTTTTGAGCTCTGTCCCCAATTCAGATTTCTCCAGAACTCCAGTATTCATAAATATGTATTATTTAAGGGCTTAATTCAGATCTGATCGCAGCAGCAAATTTTTTAGCAGTTGGGCAAAACCATATGCACTGCAGGTGTGGCAGATATAACATGTGCAGAGAGAGTTAGATTTGGGTGGGTTATTTTGTTTCTGTGCAGGGTAAATACTGGCTGCTTTATTTTTACACTGTAATTTAGATTTCAGTTTGAATACACCCCACCCAAATCTAACTCTCTCTGCACATGTTATATCTGCCCCCCTGCAATGCACATGGGGCCTAATTCAGACCTGATCGGTGCTGTGCGTTTTCGCACAGCAGCGATCAGGTCTGAACTGCACATGCACCGGCGCTGCAGTGCGCCGGCGCATGCCAGACAGCCGACGGCCATCTCAGCCCTGCGATCGCCTCTACCTGATTGACAGAGACGGTAGCTGGGCAGGAGAGGGCGGGCCGGTGGCGTTTGGCCGCCGTTTAGGGGGGGCGGGAAGTAGCGGCTGCATGGCGTCACACGCAGCCGCTGTGACCCTCGCAACGAGTAGCTCCAGCCAGCGTGCAGGAGCTGTGCTGGCAGGGAGCTAATCTTCTGGTACAAAAGCATCGCCGCTGTGCAATGCTTTTGTATTTGTGTTGTGGGGCAGAGCCAGACATGTGGGGCGGACGAGCCCTGTGCTGGGCGTACCCCCGCCTGTCTGAGTAACTGATCGTAGCCGTGCAAAATTTTGCACGACTACGATCAACTCTGAATTAGCCCCATGGTTTTGCTCATTAGCTAACAAATTTGCTGCTGCGATCAGATTTGAATTAGGCCCTAAATCAATGTAAAGACATGAAAAGAAAAATAGATAAAAATAGATAAATAATAAAGAAATAATACATAGTGCAGATTGTCTTTAAACTTCCAGGTTAATATACTCAATATATCACCAACTGGAATAATAACAATGCTTCTTTATGGAACCAAACCGATGGGCTATATTTAATAAAATGCAGGTTTATAGAAGTGGAGTAGTTACTTATAGCAACCGATTATAGCTATATTCTTCTAGAAGGTTCTAGATACATGATAATTAAAATCTGATTGGTTGCTAGGGGCAACATCGCCACTTTTATATACCCTCACTTTAGTATATATACCCCTAGAGAAAAAAAAATGTTTTGTTTTTTTAAAAGTCAGTAGCAAACGTACAACCAACTGTCCATACATGAGGTCTAGTAGAGTTGTGCGCACTCCATACTGGACCTCATATATAGGTATATGTGTGTGTTTCCACACTATGTGTAAAATTAGCATTGACAAGTATATAAAGGTTGCCCACCTTTTGAGAAAGCTGCCCTCAGGTGACAGTGAAACGCGTCAAGGATACAGGTGGTTTCCTTTATAGAGTGCCTGAACCTGTTGATTTCATCATGATACTACTGCCACTAAGATACAGTGTATACTTGCCTCTGTACAGTTAACTTTATTAGATGGCTCACTATGTCACCTCTGTCACCAAGATAATTGCGTACTTGGTGCTGCACCAGTACTGACACAAGATGTCTCACTGAGACACGGCTGCTGCCAGGATATGTTCATACCTGTAGCTGCACCTCTACCTGCACTAGGCAGTTTAACAGCAGCTGTGTCATGCCAGAAGGTTGCCTGCTTCCAACTTTATTGGCATCCTTTGTAGGATGGTCCACCTTGGAATTACAACTTGCCACGGAAGCTCTACAAACAGTCAGAGGCTTATCTATTTCATCTATTGCCAGTTGCCAGCTTTTAAACAATCAGTAGCTCATTGACAACAGCGCCACTGACTGCTGGACGCACAGTTAAAGAAAGATTTATTGGAACACTACCTGTACGATCAGCTCCATTATCTGAGCAAAAAACAGGTAAAAAATACCCAAAGGTATTCGGGCGCTATGAGGCGAGCTGATTAGCTAAGCAGCAGCCAATAATACGGGGAAGTCACTCCCTGGAAGGAAATTAGGAAAAAGATGGAGGCTGCGCTGACAGAGGAAAGAACAATATAAATCACTATATGTGTAATTTAAAAAAATTTATTAAAAAAACAATAATTCTTTAAAAAAACAGTACTTCTGTGCAAGATAATATACCAAGTATATGCAAGAAAATGGATTGTACCAATTATATGCAAAAATTGGAATTTACCCAAGATATTGGTACAGTATTGATGATTTGTATTCTCTAGGATCCGTTCCACATTTTGCCCATAAGTATTACATCCAGTTATAATCCACTATGGAGAGTCCCTTTTAGATGGTGATAAAGAGAGTCCATGGATAAGTTCCATATGCCGCTAGAGGATTAGCATGAGGTACTTACCATTTATGGGACACTGCACTAATCCTCTAGCGGCATATGGAACTTATCCATGGACTCTCTTTATCACCATCTAAAAGGGACTCTCCATAGTGGATTATAACTGGATGTAATACTTATGGGCAAAATGTGGAACGGATCCTAGAGAATACAAATCATCAATCCTGTACCAATATCTTGGGTAAATTTCAATTTTTGCATATAATTGGTAAAATCCATTTTCTTGCATATACTTGGTATATTATCTTGCACAGAAGTACTGTTTTTTTAAAGAATTATTGTTTTTTTAATAAATTTTTTTAAATTACACATATAGTGATTTATATTGTTCTTTCCTCTGTCAGCGCAGCCTCCACCATTATCTGAGCATGTCATCTACTCAGGATTGCAGACACAGGTTGCACAAGCACAGAAATTGTGGGGCAGATTTATTAAGCTCGGTGAAGTGATAAATTGTAATGTGATAAAGGACCAGCCAATCAGATCCTAACTGACATTTTTCAAACACAGCCTGTCATATGGCAGTTAGGAGCTGATTGGCTGGTCCTTTATCACCTTCCACTTTATCACTTCCCCGAGCTTAATAAATCTGCCCGTGTGCCTAATTTAATTGATCTGCTGTATTATTTACATTATGCTCTACTCTAGTAGCTATTCTGAGCGACGTGTTGTTCATAAGATTTGCAGATATTTTCATTGAGCTTCCAAACTACTAATAATTGTGCAGATACAGTTTATGTCATACCCTGATGCCTGCGGCTACATTATTACTATTTCAGTACTTATGTTTACCTACATTGGCCGTTTTTATTATGGTTATGTTAATTATTTATTTATATTTTACCTGTGATAGACCTGATAAATCTATGTGATTAAGGCAATGGTTCTCAAATTTTTTGGAATCACAGCGCACTAGAGTATCAGAACCATTTTCACTGCACCCCTAGGCCAAAAGTTTCTTATACTGAGAAATTAAGAAAGAAATATAAAATTAAGCCAGTTGTGTTTTTAATGTATGCTGTCCTTAGGTTCAATTATGTGGTGAGGGACAAGATTTGCTTCTGCTTGTCCATGTATTTTATGATTGGCAGCCACCAGCATTGTTTTGCCTACTACATTGACCATAATTAATTTGAATTGGTCCTGGACGACCAATCCAAGGCACCCCTGCAAGTGCCTTGAGGCACCCCAGGGTGCCACGGCGCACAGTTTGAGAACCACTGAATTAAGGTGTCATTTACTAAAAGACGTTTTTTCTTGTATATATTTTCTATTTGTTTGTTTTTGTATATATTTTACAATTTATTACCTCTTTATTGTGTGTGGTTTTCCTGTACGTGACACCAGCTCTTTCTTTGGTTCCTGTTGTATTTAGAGTTGACTGGTATCTACCAATTTCTAGTGGCAACAGGTGTTTTCTTTCAGGTCATCCTTATTTGCAAGTGTTTAATCTCCAGGGCCGGATCTAGACCTTGTGGCGCCCAGGGCGAAAAATAGGGGCGTGGCTTCATGGAGAAGGGGCCGCATAGACACTAGAGGTCAATTATGACCTCTAGCGTGTATGTGCCGCTCCCACAATGCCGTGTGGTGCGCAATGATTTCATCGCGCACCACACAGCACCGCATCTACACAGCACCAGGCAGCACCAGTAGCAGATCTTACCATGGCGGTGGCACCCTCCGAACGGCGGCGCCCCGGGCAAAAATCCTGCTTGCCTGTAGCAAGATCCACTACTGTTAATGTCGCCTGGTTAGTGGTTACCTTTCTAGATGTTACATGTATATGAAGGGATTGGTATCACTTGTTCAGGGGGCGGGGCTGGAACAGGACGCAGTACCACCCTGCTCTGGCACTGCCCAAGTGGAAATGTTATTTATTCCCCTATGTGACTCCTCTATAATATTTACACAAAACACACATTTTTTTTTCATAAGCCACAGCACCCTATGCTACATCAATAATATTATTTATAAATTCAGTTGCATGTTTTAGAAAGATGCATATTGAAAGGATTATGTATTCCCCATGGATTGCCTTGAAAAATAAGTCTGCCTCCCCCAAGCAGCTGTATAAAACACTACTTCCTTGCATATTGCATTACTATGTTTTAGTAAATAAACAATTTGCATCTCTTCTGTATACACTGACAGCGTTGTATATTATGCAGTTCTCAGTATTATTTATGTAATTGTGCTTCAGAAAGTGATGCAAATTAACTATATGTCAGTACATATTGTATATAAAGCATTTAGGTGCATAATTATTAATTGGGATTTATGTTATTGAGTCAATAAGAAATTCCGCCTGAAGTAACAAAAACACACATACTGTATAGCCGGGCAGGGGCTTCCATAGGAGCACTTCCCTACGATGTGTTACAAGTAAGCCGACACCAATACTGCGCCTACAGATCCCTCCCAGTAAATTCTGCGGAGAGTGACTTATAGGCTGCAATGGCTAAGAAAGTTCTGGATGTTTATGAGTGTGTAATGAATGATGTTAAATATAAAATAAAGTGGCAATGCAATGGTTAAAAAAGTATAAACCACATAGGTAAAAAACATAAATATGCCTGAAATCTGATGTTTATAGCTATTCTGAGGGAGTAAATGGTGCTGCTCCTCCAATGCAGTGATGCAGGTGACTCTCCTTATCTTACCCTATCCACTGTGTCCATTCTCCCGTTGTTCTCTGTCTATACGCTGCGGATGTCAGCGGTGTTACAACCAGTGCCTGGGTCTTTCAACTCGTCAGACTGTCTCCTTTACAGGCATGCAACTTGATTTCTGCGCACTCAGGGTCCATGAAGCTGGCAGTTGCGGCAGGCGTGGCTCCGGCTGTATGGCGTCACTTAGCACTATGGGGGTAATTCAGACCTGATCGCTAGGTTGCGTTTTCTCACAGCCTGCGATCAGGTACGAACTGCACATGCACCGCAATGCGCAGGCCCAAAGGACCGCAGTAATAGGGATCAGTGCATAGCGACGGGATGGTGCAAATAAAGGGATCACACGGGCGATTGCAAGGTGACTGACAGGAACAGGGCGTTTGTGGGTGACAACTGACCGTTTTAAGGCAGTGTCTGGAAAAAGGCAGGCATGTCCAAGCGTTGGAAGGGAGGGTGTCTGACGTCAATTCCGGTCCCGGACAGCCTGATGTGATCGCAGCGGCTGAGTAAGTCCTGGGCTGCGCAGAGACTGCACAAAATCAGTTTGTGCAGCTCTGCTACACATGCATTTGCACACTTGAACAGCTAAAATACACTTCCCCAGTAGGCGGAGACTATCTGATCGCAGGGCTACAAAAATCGCTTCCCGGGAATCAGGTCTGAATTAGGCCCTATGATAAATCACCAATGCGTTTCATCTTTCAATAGACTTTGTCAAGGAAGCCTGACCTTTGTTTACAATCCTGTCTTATCATCGGGGGTCATTCCTTATCGGTTCCCAGTGCTGGAGCAAGACCAAAGCAAATTTGATTGGTTTATTGTAAGAACTTTATTATACTCAAAAATGTTTAAGAATAATAAACAACTTTTTATTAAAATTAGTAGCCACTTAAAAAATGTGTATAAAATATTAGGAAAATGTATGATATAAATATATGGTTATATAAAAATAAATGTACAGTATATAGTGAGTGAAGAATACTGTAAAAAAAATTATATAAAAAAACTACAAAAAAAACTACAAAAAAAACACTCAGATCATCTTTAAAAAGGAACTCAGTTCAACTGAATTCAACGTCCAGGTTTAAACCTGGGTGGAGGGTTATGAGCTGATAGATCCATTCGGTTTCTGCTGTAGACAATTTTTTTATAAAATCCCCACTTCTCCAGTCTGGTCCCACTTTGTTGATATCCATGAACTTTAAACCTTTAGGGTTTAATGTGTGAAAAAATCATCTGAAACACTGTGTGTTATCAGACCCCTATTATATGATATACAGTTTGTGTTCTCCGATGCATTTTAACTTTCTCTTGATGTGACCCACATACTGTGAGCCGCAAGTGCACTTTAAGAGATAGATAACTCCTTCTGTGTTACAATTTAGATGCTTTTTCACTGAATATTCGGTTACCAGTATATTTGACTTAAAGCACTCTGTTGTTACTTATTCAAGGTTTCTGCGACCCCTGCAGTCATTATAGTATTGGAAACCTTTCTGCTACATAAGTTTGCACTGTTGTTTTCAAGTGGGTTGTAGCTAGAAGTCAGTGTATTTTGCAGTATTTGTGCCTTCCTGTAGACCAGGGGGTAAATTTACTAAGATGGGAGTTCTATTTAAGATGGGATGTTGCCCATAGCAACCAATCAGATTTCAGGTATTATCTTCTAGATGGTGCTAGATAAATGAGAAGTAGAGTCTGATTGGTTGCTATGGGCAACATCCAATCTTAAATAGAACTCCCATTTTAGTAAATTTACCCCCATAATGGGCTTGTTGGGTATAACTTTCTCCAAGATGGGGGTCTTACATAAGGGCATTCTAATGGCTTTTCAGTATTTGTTCCAACCCCTTTGTGTGACTGTTGGATTTGGTAATAAATGGTACAGGTACATCTTTTTCTATTTTTCTCCTTGTACTTGAGATCTTCCCTGTTTTTCTTCCTTATCTTAGCAATGGCCCTCATTCCGAGTTGTTCGCTCGCAAGGCGAATGTAGCAGAGTTACACACGCTAAGCCGCCGCCTACTGGGAGTGAATCTTAGCTTCTTAAAATTGCGACCGACGTACGCGCAATATTGCGATTACAAACGAGTTAGCAGTTTCAGAGTAGCTCCAGACTTACTCTGCCTGTGCGATCATTTCAGTGCTTGTCGTTCCTGGTTGACGTCACAAACACACCCAGCGTTCGCCCAGGCACTCCCACCGTTTCTCCGGCCACTCCTGCGTTTTTTCCGGAAACGGTAGCGTTTTCAGCCACACGCCCCTGAAACGCCGTGTTTCCGCCCAGTAACACCCATTTCCTGTCAATCACATTACGATCGCCGGAGCGAAGAAAAAGCCGTGAGTAAAAATACTTTCATCATAGTAAAGTTACTTGGCGCAGTCGCAGTGCGAACATTGCGCATGCGTACTAAGCGGATTTTCACTGCGATGCGATGAAAAATACCGAGCGAACAACTCGGAATGAGGGCCAATGTTTTCTTTCCAGAACTTCCTTGTTATATTATCTTTCCTCAGAATGTTGTTTGAGGGTGACACTTTGCGGTTCAAATTCAACTTTGCAGGAAAAGTTTATTTTTAGCCTTTGGAAATGTCCTCCTGGAATATTATTTACCCATTGTGGGTGATGATTACTGGATGCCAGCCTGTAGTTATTACAGTCCACTTTTTTGATAAACGTTTTTGTTTCAATATGCTCTTGGTTAAAACTGTCAATGTCTAGGAAATTGACACTATTATTGCTGTAGGAAGAGGTGAACTTCAGCGGCGCCTGCAACCCCTAGTCTGCAGAGCTGACTACCTAGTGCACGGGGTCCGCTAAGCACATACAGTATAAACATACTGTACATGTGAAGATACATGTAATATATGTACTATCAGTGTATCTAGGCTCGGCATCGGCAGCCTCCATGTTGATCCGAGAAAGCAGTCTTAGAATTCACTTTCCAAAAGGGGGGTACACATGGAGTGATAATCTAAGCAATCTGACTAGTTGCTTAGATTTTCAGCAAGAATGCTCCGTGTGTAGCCCTAACAGCGATAGCGATGCGCAGCCCCGCGCATCGCTATCGCTGGTGCTAGATTGGCCAATCTAGCGGGTCGCTCACTTCCTCCGCTGGATGAAATGAGTGCCCCCCCCGTCTCCCCCGCACGCTCAGCACACATCGCGCTGTGCTGAGCGCCGGGAGAGATGTGTGCAGAGCGGTTCGCTCAGCACACATCTCTCCCACATCGGGCCATGAGTAATGGCCTTAAGCCCTCCACCAGACACTCATTGGCAAGTTTTACAGGAGTCTGGGGGCGGGTTTAGTAGAGTGAAGCCTAAGGCCGAGTCCCAGGTTCTGCACGGCCACTGTGATATACATTGCCACTGCTGATCCCGGACACACTGACAGCACATATATTACATACATCATGTATGTAATGTGCTTCACATGTATGTTTATATGTGCTTAGCGGACCCCCCTGCACTAAGTAGTCGACACTGCAGGTGTCGCTGGTGAACTCTACGTTTAAAACATTGGATAGCATTTGAAAATTTCTTCAAATCCTCTTCATTCCCATCTAAGATGAGAAGCACATCGTCTATATATCAAATCCATAGGGTCAATTTTTTTTGATGAGGGTTATTCCCTTTTTATTGCTGTCCCAGTGAGCTGTTTAAAAGAATTGCCATCATATCAAGGATAGTTATGCTGTTAAATGTACTTCATGCTACTCATAAAATGTATTTGGCTGTGCATATGCGGTACATACCGCCACACTTCACTGATACTAATCGCATATGTACTAACAGATGTGATTAGTATCGCAAATGACAGCTCTCCTGATATGAGCTGTCCTTTAAGATCAGCGCCAGTCACTGGAAAGGTTACGTCCTCCGGAGTCCGTCTGCGCATGCACCAGTGACTGCAGTGGGTGCTGGGAGGGATCTGATCAGATCCCTCTCAGGGGGAATGTGGAAGGAAGCCCATTCCGCAATGAAGCTCCAGGATGCTGGGCTTAGTACATATGCATTTGTACACACTGCATTTCTCTTTAGCACATCCCACCCCACAAGTTACCAAAAAAATATGGATGGTAGTAAATAGGGAAACATAGGGAGAGTCACTGGCTGGCAGCGGTAAGAAATGCACAGCGCAACCGGAACTTGGGCTTCTAGTTCCAATTTCAATATGTATTTAAATAAAAAAGTAAAAAATTATCAAAAGTATTAAATAAATAAAAAATGTTCCCCCATATTCCTTTAAATAGCTAAAGCATTTTTTTTTCAATGTCATCTGCTATTGCCATCTGGAGAATGCAATATCACGATCCTTATTAAATAGACACCCCCATGGGAAGTGATGGAGAAGTCAGGCAAATCTCTTAGAAGGGGGCTACAAAATCATGCTGGTTGCTCTTGATAGATAATAGGTCAAAACAAAAATTTGGGGGCTTTGGGGCTTATTCATGTCGGATCGCAAAACGAGATCCAACCTTAAATATTACGAAAAGGATGCGGGCGCATGCAGTGGTGTCAGAAGGTGGGTGCGGGGGGTGCGGCCTGCACCCAGGTGTCACCCTCGGAAGGAGTGACACCAAAGTGCCGGCTCTTCTGCAGTGACAGGAGCCGAGTGCTGCAATGTAATAATCCTCTGCAGCACTCGGCTCCTCTCACTGATAAGGAGCTGGCACTGCACGCTGCACAGTCTGCACAAACCTGGTGACGCCTCTGTGTGCATGCAAAGCGCCTGTCCTGGGCATGCGCCTGCATTTTCAGTTGGAGGCCGCAGAAATTGCGAATGCCTCTGCTTGTCAATCAGGCAGAGGCATTCCGGGAGGGCAGCAACGCTCCGTTTCCTAGGCAGAGACGAAGCGTTGCAGGGGCGTGGCTAAAAAACGTGGGGGTGGTGTGGTGCGAACGGGTGCATGGTGGGGGCGTGATCAGGATGGCTGCGATTAGAAAGATGGCGGTGGGCGTCCTGTGGGCGCAGAAAAGCTAAGTCGGCAGGAGGCTACCCTAATTTCTACAATGAAGCACAAATTCCGATCCGATCGCAATTTCTGCTTCATCAAGGAAGAAGGGGGGGGGGGGGACTGTCGGTCAGCATGCTGGGCGGCCTTGCCCTGCGATGGGCGGCCTCCAGCATGCATTCACAAGGATTGCTACTTAGCAGAATTTGCAACCCAATCTGAATCAGGCCTTTTATGTAAATAATAAACTAATTTATCAATATAATAAATAGACTCATGTTGCTGCTCCATAGCACTGTGCTATTGTTCTACAGTAGCTTGTATTATTTTTACTTGACAGCTTCATATTTCCTGCTGGTGTACATGTATAAAAATAAATCGAAAATGAATTCTACTTTATACTTCTTCCTTTAATAAATTCAAAATGAACAAGTTTAAAGACCATGCTGTGACACTGCTTATAATTGGCACAAATTGGACAGTATCTTCAGTTGTTTTAATACTGTATAATTACACGAAGCCACACAGAAAGACTCTGCTAATATTCTCATTGGCACTAATTGCACAATGTGTACTGAGGTTTAAAATGTGACATGATGTGTGTTAAATTAAGATATTTTGTTGGGCACACAGTACATTGAACATACAAAAATCGGAAAAAAAGATAACTAAAGAAAAGTTCAACTTTTTTTTGTAAAAATGTATATCTTCTGTTATAGATTATTTTTTTTTTGCAGTGTATTGTTTTTGAATTGCTGTGGTCTTGTGGTGGAAGAAAGAAATGGATACATTTTTTTTTTCCAACCTATCTACTTGTGAGCTGGATATCAGTGGATGTGTACAGAAGATAGAAGCCTGGGCTCTCACACACTATTTCCATGCAGATTCAAAACCAGGGCCGTAAAGAGCCACATGGGGCCCTGGTAAAGGTGGTGGTGGGGGCATGGCTTAAAAATGGGGGAGGGGGGGTGATGTCCGTTAGTATTAACCAGAAGGCGCAATTTCAACACAGAGGCGACAGTGGGGTGCGCAGGGAAGGGCATCCGCTTCCTATCTTTATCAGGAAGCGGGTCCCGCCTCTCTGACCAGCGCCATCTTTCCAGTAATATGGGAAGAAAAGGAAGAGGATGCTGACCACTAGAGAGCAAAGACTGGGACACAGTGCCAGAGTCTTTGCTTTCTATGTGCGGCGCCATGTTCCTAAAGAGATCACCAGGAAGATGGCGCCGCCAATGCCGGCAACAGCACAGAGGCACAGGTATATTGCTGGGGGGGAGGGTATCAGACCTAGGCCCACTTCGGGTCCCCCAACAGCCTGGGGCCAGGTAATTTGTATCCGCTCCTCCCCCACACCACTGTTCACAACAAAAAGGGGCAGGTACAATCAGGGGTAGATTTAGGGGTGAGTGCGCCTCTAGGCACAATAGTAATGCCCGCCCCCAGCCTGCCTAATTTTATTATTTTTATTGATTTATTATATGCCCTTATTTGATGCTAGCCAATTTAACAGAATAATAAAAAAGCAACTATGATATTTTTTTATTTTTAATAATGTATACGTATTTACTAAGTAGTACAGCTTACAGGGGAGTATGTGCATGTCCTACCCATTTACACTCCATTCAAGATGGCATATGGTACAGTAAAGTGCATATATTTTTGCAGTTACTGGTACATTTTGGGCTGACAATACCAACACAAGCATCCAAGTGCCGACCCCAAACCATACCTCCCAAATGTCCTGAATACAGCGGGACACTGTCCCGCTGCCCCACTCACAGGTCACAGTGTCCCGGGCGCAGATTGAGAGAGCCAGTAATCACCGCTGCTCTGCTCTGCAAATCACCTGGTGATCACTGAATAGATGTTGTGTGCACGTGCACAGCATCTATCACTGCAGGGAGGGTTAGCTGGGAGCTGCCCAGCTGCTCAGGGAGCACTGGGCATGCGCTCAAATGATGCCCCTCCACCCATGGCCCTGCCCAACTCCTGTGGCTCCGCCCCCCAGTTTAACAAACCAAGCACTTCAACAACAGGGACTGCCACACTGTGGATGAAGTGCTTGGTTTGTTTGGGCCCCCACAAACCAATTATTTGGAGGACTACCTCTTATCGCTAAGATAAGATCACTGATGATGAGGATGTTGGTGGCAGAAATTGCATGGGCTGGTCCATACTGCTGGTAGCTGATATTGAACTGCTTGTTATTATTTTACAAATTATTATAATTTTATACAATAAATTTGATGAGCTCGCTGCAAAATACATAACATGGAGGAGGTGCCTAGATGCTTAATGTCCCTATCTCTACTAACTTTGGCCTCAAAAATACAGCAGATGCCATCACAAACATTGCCAGAATTTGGGCAAGAACTGCAGCCACTGGTGGCTGACTTACACACACAACATCAACATCCTCAGTGTCAGATAGTAGTAGTATACACATATCCCCCTCATTCTGTTCCACTTCCACACATGAATCCTGAATTTCTATTATGCGCTCATCACCATCTTTATGTGTATTGCTCTCTACATGGGCAGAAATGGTGGGAGGAGGTGAAAGAGGCTTCTCTATAAAGACAGTGTGAGAAATGTGAGACTCATAAATAGCTAACGTGGATACCCCTAAACGTTCCTCAGGAATGGTTGATGTTTCTGAACACACAGTTCTTCTATTGCTTTAGTTGTTTTAATTTTTTTGACACCTCTTCTAAACTCTGAGTGAAAGTTCTTAATGAGAAGCAGCAGAAGATGCCTCACTGACAGTTGCAGAACCACCACTTATAAATAAAGGCCAAGGCCTGAGTCTTTCCTTGCCACTTTTTGTGGTGAATGGCATATTGTCAATTTTATGTTTTTATGCAGTTAATTTTCCTTTTGATGTTTTTTTTTTACCACTGTAAAATTAAATTGCTTATTTGATTTTACATGCCCTGACTTAAGCCCTCTATGCCCTTGGGTATCAGCCTCAGTAGATGACGTTGATAATTTTGTATTGTCATGACTGGTAGCAGCAGCTGCAGCACTAGTATGTGTTTCCTGCTCTACTCTCAATTGTTCGTCCTCCAAATCTATCAAGTATCAACAAATTCGAATGTAGTGGGGTACAGCACACACCACAATTTGTACAAAAACTGTACCACCTACAGCGTCACAATACATGTATGAGTCAGAAATAGTAATCAAACACTGTGGTATAATTTCACAACAGCATCGCACATTAGGTGTATGAGTATGAAATAAAATATATTACTGTGTTAACACCTTCACCCACAGTGTAACAGGATACCATCAGTCAGGATGCCGGCGGTCAGAATACGGACACCAGCATCCTGACTGCTTGAAATCCAAACAGGTGCAGGAGGCAGGCAATGCTAATCACAACCAACCCACTAACCTTAACCATCCCTCCCCAAAGCCTAACCCTCCCTCCCCACAGCCTAACCCTAACCTCTCCTTCCTGCAGCCTAGCCCTAACCCTCCCCAAAGCCTAATCCTAACCCTCCCCCTGCAGCCTAACCCTAACCATCCGTCTCCGCAACCTAAAACCTATCCCCTCCAGCCTGACCCTAACCTCCCCACATCCAAACCCAAATCCTCCTTCTCCATCAGCCTAACCCTAAAGCTCCCCCCCGCAGCCTAACCCTAACCCTCCTTCCCAGCAGCCTAAACCTACCCCCCATCCCCACAGACTAACCCTGACCATTCCAGTATATATACGTTCGGGATTCCAGTGTCAGCATTCTAACAACTGTCAGGATTCTGGCACCAGTATTCTGACTGCTGGGATCCTGAGTCAAACCTTAATAAGCACATTGTAATAATTAGAGATGTGCGGGTTTGCAGTTGTGCTGTGTTGTCCTGCATCAGTCCAGTGGTGGTGTCCCTGTGCTGCTGTATAAGTCCATTGGTACTGCCGTATATATGTCCAGTGAGACTGCCGTATATGTCCAGCGGTACTGCCGTATTTGTCCAGCGGTACTGCCGTATAAATCCAGTGATACTGCTGTATATGTCCAGTGAGACTGCCGTATATGTCCAGCGGTACTGCCATATATGTCCAGCGGTACTGCCGTATTTGTCCAGCGGTACTGCCGTATAAATCCAGTGATACTGCCGTATATATGTCCAGTGAGACTGCCGTATATGTCCAGCGGTACTGCCATATATGTCCAGCGGTACTGTCGTATTTGTCCAGCGGTACTGCCGTATAAATCCAGTGATACTGCTGTATATGTCCAGTGGTACTGCCGTATAATTCCAGTCGTACTGCCTTATAATTCCAGTGGTACTGCCATATAATTACAGTAATACTGCAGTATATGTCCAGTGGTACTGCCGTATAAGTCCAGTGATACTGCTGTATAAATCCAGTGGTACTGGCGTATAAATCCAGTCCAGTGATACTGCCGTATATGTCCAGTGGTACTGCCATAAAATTTTAATAAAATAGGTAAAGATCAAGAACCACTTCCTCCTACTGCTGCTGCTGCCGCTGCTGTTGTTGCTGCTGGGAGTCGATCATCATCCCAGAGGGGAAGTCGGAAGACCACTTGTACTACTTCAACTAAGCAAATGACTGTCCAACAGTCCTTTGCGAGGAAGATGAAATATGACAGCAGTCACCCTGTTGCAAAGCGGATAACTGAGGCCTTGACAGCTATGTTGGTGTTAGACGTGCATCCAGTATCCACCATTAGTGCAGTGGGACTGCAGTGCCACTCCTAGATGGGCCAGGTGTTTGTGCCGCACACTTGTGTCACTTAGCTTAGCCATACAGCTACCTCATTGCACCTCTTTTACTTCTTTGCATGATGTGCTGTTTGGGGCCTATTTTTTTTAAGTGCCATCCTGTCTGCCACTGCAGTGCCACTCCTAGATGGGCCAGGTGTTTGTGCCGCACACTTGTGTCACTTAGCTTAGTCATACAGCTACCTCATTGCACCTCTTTTATTTCTTTGCATGATGTGCTGTTTGGGGCCTATTTTTTTTTTAAGTGCCATCCTGTCTGCCACTGCAGTGCCACTCCTAGATGGGCCAGGTGTTTGTGCCGCATACTTGTGTCACTTAGCTTAGTCATACAGCTACCTCATTGCACCTCTTTTATTTCTTTGCATGATGTGCTGTTTGGGGCCTATTTTTTTTTTAAGTGCCATCCTGTCTGCCACTGCAGTGCCACTCCTAGATGAGCCAGGTGTTTGTGCCGCACATTTGTGTCGCTTAGCTTAGTCATACACCACCTCGGTGCAACCTTTTGGTCTGAGGTGTTCAGAATAGACTGGAAATGAGTGGAAATGAATGTTATTGAAGTTAATAGGGTCAAAATTACCCCCAAATTCTGTGATTTTAGCTGTTTTTATGTTTTTTTCAAAAATCATCCAGATCCAAAACCCAAAACCAAAAGGGTGGTTTTGGCAAAACCAATCCAGATCCAAAACACAATGATGGAACCAGAACGAAAACCAAAACACAAAACAAGAAAAGTGCCCGCCGCACATCTCTAGTAATAATAAATCAAAAGCACAACTAGTTTTAGGTATCTGATGAATATTCCAAGAAATCAGCTACATAAATAGAATAATGTGATGGGTAATGATAAATGTGATACATACTGTATAAGTGCAAAGTGATAGATAGTTATAGGATATTAATATTTCTGCACTAGGACTTTAATGACACATTAAATTATAACCTTACACTAGTATGAGTGCATACTATACATGATGTTAGGATGTACCCTGTAAGCATTTCCTGTACTTTAAAAAAAGCAACGATTTTCCTAACCTCAGGTACCTGGGGTTACCATGGAAACCATACAGATCATACAAGGTCTCTGCAGACACATCATCCTAACACCCCAGATATTTAATATTTCAACATACAAAGCTTTGGATGCTATAAATGAAGACATCATCTAGAAATAGAAAAAACTGTCACACAAATAACATAACATAAACAGCACAACCTGCTCTATACTGGCATAACATTTATCAGTATAAGATAACTTGGCATAGGGGAATTCACTTAAATAATTTTTCGTTTTATTGTATTAATATAAAAACCCTAAAATCATTAAATTTATTCTGTGTTCACCTTGCCATAAACTAGTTTACAAATCACGTTTGACTGGAAAAGAAAGGTTGGCTCTGTTCTGCCACCTCTAGGCCACAAGTGGGACAAGCATTTTTTTTTTATAGTCGCCATTTTGTTTTACCACAGATAATACAGTGTCTTAAAACAAAAGGCTTCTGATAATGGGCAGGGTGTAATGATGACCGAGTTCAGCGGCTGTGCGGAATGCTGGCTGAACTCGGACTTTTTAAAAGGGACAATCATTTACAAGCCATGGTTTAATCTTTTAAATGATTGCCTCCTAAAAAAAATACAACAAGGGTAATGAAGCTGTGCGCTCGGTGAGTGGTGGTGTATATGATTGTCAGCAGCGACTTGGAGAGGGAATGCCAATCCCTCCAAGAAACACTAAATACAAACAAAAACCAAGTTGCGCTCAACAATCAGAATAGAAACATTTATTATAAAATTTATAAAATAACAGCAATTCTCCCGGGAGTGCAATTAATATAAATGAATTATCATAAAATATATACGGTACAGAATCACTGTATCCTAATGAATTATAATACTGCAAGTATTATTTAGTAATTTGTAACAGTTTGGCCACAAACTATATGATGTATTGAGCAGTAGTGATAGTAATTACACTCTTTTAAACACCATATAGGTCTGTGTGCCAGTAACAACTCACTTGCTATGTAGAAGTCCCCAAACAGTCCTTATTCCATGCAAACATATATTGGTTTCCAAATTTTTATGGATAAAAGTTATCCTTGTGGAAGGTAATAAGCACTCAAATACATGTAGGGATGGACAGATGAATTATGTCCACCAAAACCAAACCGCTGTAATGGTGTTTGGCAGGGAGAGCCCGGAGTGATGTTTCTACAGCCAGCCGTTTTACCCCCGCACGGGGGAGGGGAGAGCGGTGTCTGAGATAGCCGTCGGGTTTGGAATGGAATAAAGCCGTGCATAGGCTATATGACCCGGATAGCTGGATGTTGACTCTGTGACACGGTGTGCATGCGCTCTCACCCAAAAACGGCTATGCTTACCTCCCACGGGCAGCTCCGACTGAGCCTCCCTCCAATTCACCTGATGTAGACAAGGGACTGTTGGAGCCACAGATGTGTTCCGCTGGCTGTATGTGAAAGGCAGCCACACTCTGAATGGTGATGTCGGAGTTGCGTCTCCTAGCTTAGCTCCAATACAGACTCGCTTTGACGGACCACCGGCTAGGTCAGGAAGGCACCGGAGCCCCGGCACCTGGGCGTCAGCGAGGTGATGTAAAGCTGTGCAGTGCAGCGGCCGTCAGGAACTGATCTCCTGTGTGGGCTCAGATTGAGCTTGACTTCAATAAGTGGAAGGGTACACCTGTATCCTTAACGCGTTTCAACGCCAGCAGGGCGTCTTCTTCCAAAAAGGCAGGTATAGCTGGGAGTGGAAATGTCCAATACTTATACCTGCTACATAGGTGAAGTTAATTATGGCTCATTAAGTCAGAACGATCTCAGTCATTATAAACATATGGGGAGCCAGCTTTGTTACTCTGTAGCAGATAATATAATTGAAACTCATATGAACAATATATAGGATATTTATAACATAATGATGCCTGTATACATCCGTACCTCTATATTTTAAAAAATATAATAAATTAAATTAGTACTAATAAATAAACATATACACTGTAATAGTGTCTATACCGACACACAATGAGACTGGGAAATGTAGGTGTTAAAGGCAATGATCACTGCTATACAGTGATTTATATTCCTATTAGGACTTCAGAAACATATATTAAATACACAATAGTTCGCTGCAATCATTTACTATTGCTACTACTTCACTATTAGGTGACATCAAGCGAAGGAGATAGTATGGAGTAAACTAATATAATCTCTAAACAGGGGGAAGAGTACCAACACATGCATATTTAAGTTGGAACAATAAGGAAAAAGAACCAGCTAAATGATTCTCAACAGTATTACAAGGAGACTACCAGAGTGAGAGATTGAATGAGCATAACGATGAAAGGAAACAATAATTAATAAGTCAACTAGATAGAGATACTTATAACATAGGGTGATGGTGTCCATAGTTACAATGGACACTGGGCAATGGGTAGAGGAAAAAAGGGGGGAGGAAAGAGCTATAGCAGTACTAAGCATACTGATGTTTGTTCTAAATGAACTCTAAGTCTATCGTCTCATTTAGACCCTGAGGGTTAAGTGACTGTAATTTAAGAATCCAGGCTGCCTCTTGTCTGCATAGGGTTCTAAAGCGGTCACCTCCCCTGCTGGTGACTGGGACATGTTCCAGTCCTACCAGCCGGAGTCCCGCTGGATCCCCCCCATGCATTTCCAAGAAGTGCCGTGGGACACTATGGTTGGTGCATTTGTTCAGAACATTTCTCCTATGTTCCATGAACCGAATCTTTAAAGGGCGTATTGTCCTGCCTACATAATAAAGTTGGCATGGACATATCAATAAATAGATGACATATTGTGTACTACAGTTGATAAATGAATCAATGGTATAGACTTTCTTAGATGATGTTGCACATACAGTCTTGGTTTTATTCAAAACAGATGAGCAAGTAGTACACCTAACATGGTTGCACCTATAGAAACCTAGGACCTCTGGTCCAATAAGTGTCCTTTGTGGGCACTTTGATGCCCGTTTATTAGAATGTCCTCCAAAGAAACTAGGCGCCAGAATATTTCTTAGATTCTTAGCTTTCTTAAAAACTATCGAAGGTGTTTCAGCAAGATGTTCCCTGAGAATGGGATCTGTGAATAATAATCTGTAATTTTTCTTAATGATGTTTCTAATTTTATTTGCAGCTATGTTAAACTTAGATTTGAACACTAAACCATATTGATTATTTTTGTTATTACCCTTGTTTCTCATCACTACATTGTTACTGGTTTTATTTTGTGTGGTATCTATATTATCATTATCATTCACAGTCTCATGCCCATATCTTGATGTCTCCATCCCCACAACAGGTTTATTTTTATTAATGGTAAGGGTATCTGTTCTAGCTAGCTTTGAGGCATAATCCAAAGCTTCATCTAATACTGTTTGTGGATATTCACAATTTTTGAATGTTTCTACCAAATTGAGTATATTTTACATCAGAAGTACAATTTCTTCTGATTCTGTGTGCTTGACTCTTGGGGACATTCTTAAGCCAGCTCTTACTATGGTTACTAGAGTAGGGTATATAGTTGCATGAGTCCACTTCCTTCTTAAAGGGAGACACTGTAACCGTTCCCTCTACCACCTCCACCGTAACATCTAAAAAATTAATTTTTGAAGGGTGGTGAGTGCAAGTGAAGGTTAAACCATATGTGTTCTTATTAATATAACTAACAAAATCAGTGACAGGAGTAGAATCCCCTTTCCAAACAAAAAATAGGTCGTCGATATAGCGACCATAGAGGACCAGGTTCGCAGCATGGGGACCCGCCCAGATGTACGTATTTTCGAAGTCGCTCATAAATATATTGGCGAAACTGGGCGCGAACCTGGTCCCCATCGCTGTACCGAGGACCTGTAGGTAGTGACAGTGATCAAATAAAAAATAATTGTGAGATAGAATAAAAGAGATAGCTGACAAAATTAATTTGCATTTCCTCTCTGAGATTCCAATATCATCACGTAGGCTTTTGGCCACACATTCTATCCCCAATTTGTGTGGGATATATGTGTATAAGGCCTGAACGTCACATGTGACGAACCTATATTCCGGCTTCCATTGCAAACCCTCCACTAGTTGAATAAACTCAGTGGTGTCACGGATATGGGATCTCAGAGCGGATGCGTGCGGCTGTAAATAAAAATCAACATAATAAGACAAATTAGACGTGAGACCCTCAATCCCTGAAATAATTGGACGACCCGGTGGATTGTGCAGTGAGTTGTGTATCTTGGGGAGGTGATAATAAATGGGAGTGATTGGGTGGAGGGGGTAGAGGAAATTAAATTCGTCACGAGTGAGTACGTTCTCAGTGCATGCTGATATCAATAGACTTTTTAGATGTTTTTGATATTCGAAAGTAGGGTCATATCCCAAGACTTTGTAAAAAGTAATATTGGACAATTGTCTTTTTGCCTCTTTAACGTAGTCTTCAGTATTTTGCACTACTATCCCTCCTCCCTTATCTGCTGGTTTGATTGTTAGCAACTGATCATCAGCAAGCCTCTTAAGTGCCCTCCTTTCATCCACATGAAGGTTAAACAGACATGGATGTATTTTGTTATCACACACCTTACGGAATTCTTCCAAAGTCATGTGATAAAATGTGTCTATCGCACTTGTTTTATGTGATGTAGGGAAAAATTGAGATTTGTTTTTAAAGGTATCTCTATTACTATCAAAAAGTAACATTGGTGTCTGTACTTCCAGACTGTCTTGATGAGTGTTTTCAAGTAGTAATTGATTAAGTATATTTAAACCAGATATATCATCATGATCAAGCATGACATCAGAGTTCCTTGTATTTGTAGGGTTTTTTTGCTTGTCTGTGACCGCAAAAAATCTTTTCCTACAAAGTCCTCTGACAAATCTATTAAGCTCAATGAAGAGCTCAAAAAAATTGGAACGTGAAGTAGGTGCGAAATTCATCCCTTTAGCGAGTAGAATTTCCTCAGTACTCGTAAGTGGGGTGGAGGAAAGATTAAAAACACCCACCGGCTTTATCGAAACCGTTGGTTTTTCCTTTCCCTTACCTCCTCTCCTCCCTCTGGGTCGGTATCTCTTCCTCTTTTTGGTGTTCTCGTTAATGGAGTATATCGATTGTGTGTGTGAGTTCTGTTCCCTCTGAATATGGGCTCTCTCTTTTCTCTCCTTCCTCGATCTAAAAAAGACCGTTGTTCTTGGGGGGATTCTTCATTATAAACTGTCGTGGTTGGTTCTTTATGCCACGTGTTATGTGGTACCGTTTTCCACCCTGGTGACACCTGTGACTTTGGATTTTGATGATATTTAACTGGTGAATACCTGTTCTGAGAATATTTCCTGAACGTATAATTGGACTTTGTTCTCTGTGATGCTTGGTAAGTGTGAGTGTTGTCATTGGTTCTCACTGTTTGGCTGGCCTCTGAACGTGAATCATCCCTAGACTTATTTCTCTTTTGATAGCTTTTAATAGTGTTGGTGTTGTAATCTCTAAGATCACGTGAGAATTTATTTTCTTTTCTTTCTATTATCTCCTTCTCATATTGTTCCAACCGTTTATTCATTATGGATTCCCTATCTTTATAGTATCCCTCATCTTTGAATTTGTGAAGGTGTTCTTGTGTCTGTATAATCTCTTCTTCAATACCTCTTAATTTAGTTTCTCTATAATCAATAATAAGCTGCATCAATGCAAACGAACATTTGTCTAAAAATTTTTCCCATTGTTCCAATAGTTGAGGATCTTCATTAAAAGAGGAGCTCTTGAAAATCCGTAGACCACGTGGTATCTTATTGTGCTCTATATATTTTGATAAGGACGTTTTGTCCCACCAGTGTCTTGATTCTGATTTGAGCAATTCCTCTAGTCTATTGGAATTTTTCAAGAACTCCTCATGAGGTGTTTCCTCAATCATACATTTCCCAGTCTCATAATTCTTCAAAACTTCCTGTCTCCGTTGAATTCTATCAGTGTAAAAATTCATGATACAGCACTAATCACCAAGCAGCTTCAGCTAGGCAAAAAAGAAAAATACAACAAGGGTAATGAAGCTGTGCGCTCGGTGAGCGGCGGTGTATATGATTGCCAGCAGCGACCCGGAGAGGGAATGCCAATCCCTCCAAGAAACACTAAATACAAACAAAAACCAAGTTGCGCTCAACAATCAGAATAGAAACATTTATTATAAAATGTATAAAATAACAGCAATTCTCCCGGGAGTGCAATTAATATAAATGAATTATCATAAAATATATACGGTACAGAATCACTGTATCCTAATGAATTATAATACTGCAAGTATTATTTAGTAATTTGTAACAGTTTGGCCACAAACTATATGATGTACAGTATTGAGCAGTAGTGATAGTAATTACACTCTTTTAAACACCATATAGGTCTGTGTGCCAGTAACAACTCACTTGCTATGTAGAAGTCCCCAAACAGTCCTTATTCCATGCAAACATATATTGGTTTCCAAATTTTTATGGATAAAAGTTATCCTTGTGGAAGGTAATAAGCACTCAAATACATGTAGGGATGGACAGATGAATTATGTCCACCAAAACCAAACCGCTGTAATGGTGTTTGGCAGGGAGAGCCCGGAGTGATGTTTCTACAGCCAGCCGTTTTACCCCCTAAAAAAAAGTCTGAGATCGGCAGACATCCCGCTTGGCCACTGAACTCGGACTTAATTACATCCCACCCATTGAGTTCAGATTTCTAGTTCACTTGAATGAACGGGATTTGTGGAATTTGTCTGCTCTTAACTGTCCATGGAACTCAGAAGAAAGTAAAAGGAAGCATTTAAAAAATGAGAAAAAATAATATAAAATTTGTTTCTATGTTTATGCTCCAGCAACAAAATATAAATGCATGGCACATAGACTGTACGGTGGTGATGGACTTGGATGTCTGGCCAATCACATAGGTTCTGGCTTATAGACAGGGTAACCCCTGTTTCATCACCATAACACATTGCAGGTTTCATTTTTCTTATATATGTAAGCCAGAAATAAAATAGAAAACTCATTTTAATTAACTGGCAAGATTCCCTATTTTTACTTCAGTTAATTGCTAAAAAAAATAAAAAAAGGTCAAATCTAATCGAGATCAACGCAAGTCAAAATTCTGTGTCAAAAGTAAACATGCCATTTTGCAAAGGTACGAAGTTCCAGTGATACTATGGGGGTCATTCCGAGTTCATCGCTCGCTAGCAGTTTTTAGCAGCCGTGCAAACGCTATGCCGCCGCCCACTGGGAGTGTATTTTAGCATAGCAGAAGTGCGAACAGTTGTATCGCAGAATGGCTACCAGGTTTTTTTGTGCAGTTTCAGATTAGTTCAAAACCTACTCAGCGCTTGCGATCACTTCAGACTGTTTAGTTCCTGTTTTGACGTCACAAACCCGCCCAGCATTCGCTCAGCGTTCGCCCAGCCATGCCTGCATTTTTCCTGGCACGCCTGCGTTTTTCCGAACGCTCCCTGAAAACGGCCAGTTGACACCCATAAACGCCCACTTCATGTCAATCACACTACGGCGAACAGTGCGACTCAAATGCTTCGCCCTGCCCTTTGCCTAACTACATCTTTCGTTATGCCCGTACGACGCGCGTGCGCATTGTGCCACATATGCATGCGCAGAACTGACGTTTTTTAGCCTGATCACTGCGCTGCAAACAAATGCAGCTAGCGATCAACTCGGAATGACCCCCTATGGGCGGTATTTAATTGATTGAAGTGCCCAATCTCCTGTCTAAAAGTGACGGGAGATGGCGGGGGTGATATTCAATTGCATGTAGTTTTCGCGCTGATTGCACCAACAGAGGGTGGGGTTAGCTGGGTAAAGCAGCTAAGCCTGTCCAAAGTGATGGGTGAGATCACGAAAAGTGCTGTTTGGGTGCCCAAATGGGTCACTGTTCACGCATTTCAGCTCGCCACCCCCGGGGGCTGCGAGCTGAAATGCACATGCCGGCAGCCATCATGCCCGGTCGTAGCTACAATTGAATAGCCCTGTTTGGGTGCCATTTAGTGGCTGCCGGCGGAAAAACAATTGAATACAGCCCTATGTGTTAGTTGAAAATAAATGTATGAATACCCCAGTGGTTCCTAAATAATGCTGTTTCATTTACATAGCAGTTACCACCAAGATCTCATATAAATATACATACAAAATTATGCAAACAATCCCTGCTAACAAGCATGCTATACAGTATGTATAAGATATGATCAATTGATAACCAGGTCTGTGTTCCACTATAACAGGGAGACTACAAGTGTAAAGGCTCCCACGCTAAGTGCTGGGATGGTGCATTTATTAGGTTGATAGGTGTAAAAAAAACAAAGCACCCATGCCTTAAGACTACCAGACCCATTCAGTAAAGCCCCTGGGCTCTTTCCGATTACTGTTGGGTTTGGGAGGTATTGTACAGCAATTAGCAAGATTGATGGATACTTGTATACAGGGCCGAATATAGGGGTCAGGCCGCCCCTAGGCACATTATTGGCCACCGCCCCCCCTTCATCACATCATTGCCCCCTACATCTTGGGTGCCAGTCCAGATGCCTCAAGACCTCCAAAGCAGCCCCAAACTCACCCTAGTACCAACTCCTGGACCACAATTTTCTACCCATTGTCTTACCCCCATCATTTGCTAAATAAATAAAAAAATGATATATATATATATATATATATAATATAAAAGTTTTAATGACGAAAAAAAGCCAGGTGTGCCGCCCCCCAGCAAATGCCACCCCCAGGCACCTGCCTCACGTGCCTAGTGGGTGGAATTTTCTATATATATATGCTTATATATTTGCAATATATATATGCACAGTTTCCTTAGTCTAATAAACACATGGACAAATTAAAATAATAAATGACCCCCCTAACACTCACTTACTAATTTATTATAAATCTATAAATTATTGATTCAAATAGAGAAAGCTCCCGAAAACCCCCCACCAAAAAACAGACCCATCCTTACACTACAATTGAACAGCTGTTCTCTCAAACGGAACCTCAATAATGGGTATACTAATAGGGCAAGCAGAACAGTGTAAAATGATCAAAGCCAGGATGCGTATAAATGTGGCCTTGGAGTATGATACTGACATTCAGGACAGGATGCACATTAGTCAGTTGAAGGTGCACCCATTTGCGTAGCATACCTGCTTGAAATCGCACTGTGCATGATCAGAGCCTACTGCCAGAATGCAGAGTCAGATGCATGCTGATGGCATCTACATTGGGAACGGAAGATCTGGAATAGGGGTGTGAAGGAATCAAATGTCAGTAAGGACTTGTCCACACTAATTCGGCCCATGTAGACCAGCATATTAGCAACCCTTGCACCTATTATAGGGCAAGTGAACGTAAATGATCATTATAAGAGCTGTAGAGAATACAGATGTGCCCTCCCTGATCATACAAACGATTTGCAGCAACCTTGACTGGTTTTCCACGAATAGCGTGCCCATGTCTATGTGCAGGCACGTGCATATGCACCCACTGCCATAAGAACGCTGGGTCATACATTCCCGCAAATGGGTTGCAGGCAGCCAGAGCTAATTGCAAGTGTGATGCAGCCGCATTGGACTCGATGCAGCCGCACAGGACCCGATTGCTGATATGCTGACAGCAGACCCATCTGTATGCAGGCAATGCAGAGGGGTGAGAACCCCCTAGATGCATACAGCTCTGTATATGTGCATGGTTGCTGAGATGGGAGTTTAGGTACATATTAGGGGCCAGATAATCGCCTCAGTAAGGCAGGTAGAACAACACCAATCTTCACAGGGCATTGTACAATAAGCACAGCATGGCTTGGCCATGTCCACTGGCAAATCTAGAGTCACAACATTATCGGTCACCTCCCATCATGTCACTACCCCTTCATGTTTGAGCCTCCCAGCTGCTAAAGCAGCACCAGCCTCACCCCTCCTCCACCACCACAATTTTCTGACCATTGCCCTCTCGTTCCTCACCAGTTACAAAATAAAAAGAAGTTGTAAAGACAAAAAACAAAAAGAGTAATCTGGCCTCATCTGGCCATCAGCCTAGCAGGGCTCTCATGCAAGTGAGCATGCTGTGCCGCTCCCCCCAGCAAGTGTCACCCCTAGGCACATGCCTCATGTGCCTAGGGAGAAATCTACCACTGGCAATATCCCTTCTCTAACATAAAGCAGAAGTATGGTACAGTATTTGCCAGTGCACTTGCTTTTGACTAACGTTCCTCCATTTTACTTACTCAGCATTGGTTCCACGTGCAATGCATATTATGAGTTGCTATAGTGCATTGTAGATTGGGCTGATTTTGGTCATCATTTCTTTTCCACCATACTTTGCCTTAAATAAATATATATTTAATTTAATAAATAGTTAACAGCTTTTCTGTCAAATCTATGTCGCAATGTTATTAATAATAATTACTATTATTAACATAGAATTTGACGGCAGATAAGAACCACTTGGCCCATCTAGTCTGCCCCTTTTTTTTTTACCATATTTTTTTTATCTCAAACCTTATTTGATCCTTATTTCTTTGTAAGGATATCCTTATGTCTATCCCATGCATGTTTAAATTGCTCTACTGTCTTAGCCTCTACCACCTCTGATAGGAGACTATTACACTTGTCCACTACCCTTTCCATGAAGTAATTTTTCCTCAAATTTCCCCTGAACCTCCCCCACTCCAGTCTCAGTGCATGTCCTCGTGTCCTATTGCTTCACTTCATTTGGAGAATGTTTCCCTCCTGGACCTTGTTAAAACCCTTGACATATTTGAAAGTTTCTATCATGTACCCCTTTACCTTCTCTGCTCCAAACTATACATATTGAAATATTTTAGTCTTTCTGTGTTTATTTTGTGATGTAGGCCATGGACTCTTTTAGTTGCCCTTCTGTGTACAGTCTCTAATGTATTAATATCCTTTTGAAGATATGGCCGCCAGAATTGAACACAGTATTCTAGATGAGGTTGTACCAATGACATATACAGTGGCATTATTCTATTTCTTTCTTTCTCTTTCTTTCTTTCTTTCTTTCTTTCTTTCTTTCTTTCTTTCTTTCTTTCTTTCTTTCTTTCTTTCTTTCTTTCTTTTTCTCTCTCTCTCTCTCTCTCTCTCTTTCTTTCTTTCTTTCTTTCTTTCTTTCTTTCTTTCTTTCTTTCTTTCTTTCTTTCTTTCTTTCTTTCTTTCTTTCTTTCTTTCTTTCTTTCCTCTCCCAATGCAGGCAAGCATCTGACTTGCCTTCCTTATTGCTTTGTTACATTGCTTACCTGCCTTTAAGTCACCTGAAATAGTGACTCCTAGATCCCTTTCCTCCTCAGTAGTTTCCAGTATAGTGCTATTAATACTATATTTAGCCTTTGCATTTTTGAGACACAAGTGCATGATTTTGTATTTGTTGGCATTAGACTGTAATTGCCACACTCTTGGCCATTCCTCTAGTCTACCTAGATCCTCAATCATTTATTTTACCCCATTTACCACAACTTTCTGTTTTCTATCCTGCAACTAAGATCTTATCCATTCAATAATCCTAGCATCCAATCCCAAACTGTCATGTTTATTTAGCAGTCTGCGATGTGGAACAGTGTCAAAAGCCCTACTAACGTCTAGATAAGTTATATCCACGGCTCCACCTTTATCCACCACTTTAGTCACACAGTCAAAAAAGTCAATGAGATTTGTTTGACATGATCTCCCCCCGAGTGAATCCATGCTGATTGGGATCCTGTAAATTGTTGGATTTGAGATAATCTACAACTCTTTCTTTTAAGAGTACTCCCATCAATTTCCCTACTAGTGATGTAAGACTCACCGGTCTGTAGTTGTTTGCCTCTTCCTTGCTTTCACTTTTGTGCAGTGGGACTACGTTCGCTCTTTTCCAGTTCTCTAGAATTACTCCTGTAGCTAATGACTGGTTGAATAATTCTGTCAATGGTGCTACCAGCTCCACTTTAAGTTATTTTAGTATCCTTGGATGTATCCCATCTGGCCCCATAGATTTGTCCACTTTCAGCTTGGAGAGTTCTGAAAGGACCTTCTCCTCTGTAAATGTACTTGTTTCATTTTCCTGAATATCCCTGCAACTTAACTGTGGTCCCTTCCTCTCTCTGTCAGTAGTGAATACTGAGCAAAAATAATTATTAAGATGATCTGCTAATACATTGTCTCCTTCAACAAGACCCCCAGTTTCTGTCTTTAGTTTTATTATTCCACTATTTGGTTTATTCCTTTCGCTTTTTATACCTAATTATCATCCTTTACCCACTGACTGGGCCATTTTATCCGTATTATTATTATTATTATTATTATTATTATTATTATTATTATTATTAATAATATTATTATATATTATTATAGTTGTTAGGGTGATTTGCACCTGACAAACCTCATCCGATAAAAGGTTTAGGCTTCACTGGCTCTACTGCAATTCTTATCATGTCCCTTTTTTGTGTGTATTCCAGGAGTTTATGCATCTCTTCCTGCACTGATCGAAATACCAAGGGCAGAATACACTGAATATTTCAGATGCAGCCTGTACAATCATCAGCTGTAAATCTTATTCTGAAGTGAGTATGTGATAGAAGAAGGCTGGACCTGATTGCACAGTGGGGGTAATGTATCAAGCATCGAAAAAAGAGCAGGAGTGGACATGTGGAAATGTTGCCCATAGCAACCAATCATCTTTGAGGTTGCATTTATCTAGTATATTCTATAAAATGATAGGATAGGTAGAATTGGGGGGTACATGTATGAAGCATTGAAAAGAGTGCAGGAGTAAGCCATTGGAGAAGTTGCCAATGGCAACCAATCATCTTTGAGGTTGCATTTATCTAGTATATTCTATAAAATGATAGGATAGGTAGAATTGAGGGGTACATGTATGAAGCATTGAAAAGAGTGCAGGAGTAAGCCATTGGAGAAGTTGCCAATGGCAACCAATCAGCATTGAAGTTACACTTATATAAAATTATAGGTAGCAGTTGATTGGCTGCCATGGGCGACTTCTCTACACTGGCGTCTTCTCCACTCTTTTCACTACTTCATACAGTACATCTCCCCCTGATGAGTCTTTAGCCCTTGCTGACTCGCCCTACCTGCACCTGGAAGCCTTCTTACCCCACACCAGATATATTGTATTTATATACTTATATTATTTGTATTTATATACACAGTGTTTGCTAATTTTTGGAATTTTTTATTTCAATTCCATTTATATATCGTTGGTTGCTATGGGCAATTTCTCCACTCTTTTTACTGCTGGATATATCACCCCTAATCTATGTTCTAATTCTGCAGTTTGGCTGTTTAGTCATTTGAAGTCCCACGTATTTACCTTATTTAGGAATATAAACTTATTACATGCTAAGGTTACATAGCTGAAAGCAGAACAGTTACATAACAGTACAATGAATAGGTAGTAAAGTGTGCCTGATACCTTATTTCCTACCTGGGTGAAGAAAGGCTCGTATATTTCCACTCCTTTGTCCGTGCCTTGTAGAAGAATCTCCTCCCCACGCTTCCAGCTATATCGGACAGGAGGATTGGAGTTCGCTATGCATCGTAAGAAAACTGTTCTCTCATAGTAAAATTGTTCCTTTGCTTCTCCTATGCTTTGATGGACGGTCACAATGGGATCATCCAAATCTGAGGAAAAAGAATGGTACAATAATATAAGAATAAATGGATTCAGTTAACCATACTCCCTCCCTGCTACCCGTTTCCTGTCCTTCTCAGCAACGCTGAGAAAAGCTCCTGGAGGAACTGTAGTCAGGTTATGAATGTCTGTCCCAAAGATATTGGCCCTCATTCCGAGTTGGTCGCTCGGTATTTTTCATCGCATCGCAGTGAAAATCCACTTAGTACGCATGCGCAATGTTCGCACTGCGACTGCGCCAAGTAACTTTACTATGAAGAAAGTAATTTTACTCACGGCTTTTTCTTCGCTCCGGCGATCGTAATGTGATTGACAGGAAATGGGTGTTACTGGGCGGAAACACGGCGTTTCAGGGGCGTGTGGCTGAAAACGCTACCGTTTCCGGAAAAAACGCAGGAGTGGCCGGGGAAACGGTGGGAGTGCCTGGGCGAACGCTGGGTGTGTTTGTGACGTCAACCAGGAACGACAAGCACTGAACTGATCGCACAGGCAGAGTAAGTCTGGAGCTACTCTGAAACTGCTAAGTAGTTAGTAATCGCAATATTGCGAATACATCGCTCGCAATTTTAAGAAGCTAAGATTCACTCCCAGTAGGCGGCGGCTTAGCGTGTGTAACTCTGCTAAATTCGCCTTGCGACCGATCAACTCGGAATGAGGGCCATTGTGTAGAACTTGGGGACAATCTTAGCATATACTGCATGTTCTTGCAAACCTGTTGGCTCACTGATGGATTTTTTGTAAACTACAGGTTCTGCCTTTGTAGCCTCTGATTTTAGTAGTGTGTTACCTAAGGAAAAGAGTTCACATCATTTACATAATACCTCATCTTGGGTTTGGGCAGCAATTTAATTGGCTTAAGTACTTAAGATACTTATTTATATTAGTGATGTGCACCGGAAATTTTTCGGGTTTTGTGTTTTGGTTTTGGGTTCGGTTCCGCGGCCGTGTTTTGGGTTCGAACGCGTTTTGGCAAAACCTCACCGAATTTTTTTTGTCGGATTCGGTTGTGTTTTGGATTCGGGTGTTTTTTTCAAAAAACCTTAAAAAACAGCTTAAATCATAGAATTTGGGGGTCATTTTGATCCCATAGTATTATTAACCTCAATAACCATAATTTACACTCATTTCCAGTCTATTCTGAACACCTCACAATATTATTTTTAGTCCTAAAATTTGCACCAAGGTCGCTGGATGGCTAAGCTAAGCGACCCTAGTGGCCGACACAAACACCTGGCCCATCTAGGAGTGGCACTGCAGTGTCACGCAGGATGGCCCTTCAAAAAAATACTCCCCAAACAGCACATGACGCAAAGAAAAAAAGAGGCGCAATGAGGTAGCTGTGTGACTAAGCTAAGTGACCCAAGTGGCCGACACAAACACCTGGCCCATCTAGGAGTGGCACTGCAGTGTCACGCAGGATGGCCCTTCAAAAAAATACTCCCCAAACAGCACATGATGCAAATAAAAAAAGAGGCGCAATGAGGTAGCTGTGTGACTAAGCTCAGCGACCCAAGTGGCCGACACAAACACCTGGCCCATCTAGGAGTGGCACTGCAGTGTCACGCAGGATGGCCCTTCAAAAAAATACTCCCCAAACAGCACATGATGCAAAGAAAAAAAGAGGCGCAATGAGGTAGCTGTGTGACTAAGCTCAGCGACCCAAGTGGCCGACACAAACACCTGGCCCATCTAGGAGTGGCACTGCAGTGTCAGGCAGGATGGCCCTTCAAAAAAAATACTCCCCAAACAGCACATGACGTAAAGAAAAAAAGAGGCGCAATGAGGTAGCTGTGTGACTAAGCTAAGCGACCCTAGTGGCCGACACAAACACCTGGCCCATCTAGGAGTGGCACTGCAGTGTCAGGCAGGATGGCCCTTCAAAAAAATACTCCCCAAACAGCACATGACGCAAAGAAAAATAGAGGCGCAATGAGGTAGCTGTGTGACTAAGCTAAGCGACCCTAGTGGCCGACACAAACACCTGGCCCATCTAGGAGTGGCACTGCAGTGTCACGCAGGATGGCACTTCAAAAAAATACTCCCCAAACAGCACATGACGCAAAGAAAAATGAAAGAAAAAAGAGGTGCAAGATGGAATTGTCCTTGGGCCCTGCCACCCACCCTTATGTTGTATAAACAGGACATGCACACTTTAACGAACCCATCATTTCAGCGACAGGGTCTGCCACACGACTGTGACTGAAATGACTGGTTGGTTTGGGCCCCCACCAAAAAAGAAGCAATCAATCTCTCCTTGCACAAACTGGCTCTACAGAGGCAAGATGTCCACCTCATCATCATCGTCCGATTCATCACCCCTTTCACTGTGTACATCCCCCTCCTCACAGATTATTAATTTGTCCCCACTGGAATCCACCATCTCAGGTCCCCGTGTACTTTCTGGAGGCAATTGCTGCTGGTGAATGTCTCCATGGAGGAATTGATTATAATTCATTTTAATGAACATCATCTTCTCCACATTTTCTGGAAGTAACCTCGTACGCCGATTGCTGACAAGGTGAGCGGCGGCACTAAACACTCTTTCGGAGTACACACTGGAGGGAGGGCAACTTAGGTAGAATAAAGCCAGTTTGTGCAAGGGCCTCCAAATTGCCTCTTTTTCCTGCCAGTATACGTACGGACTGTCTGACGTGCCTACTTGGATGCGGTCACTCATATAATACTCCACCATTCTTTCAATGGTGAGAGAATCATATGCAGTGACAGTAGACGACATGTCAGTAATCGTTGGCAGGTCCTTCAGTCCGGACCAGATGTCAGCATCAGCAGTCGCTCCAGACTGCCCTGCATCACCGCCAGCGGGTGGGCTCGGAATTCTGAGCCTTTTCCTCGCACCCCCAGTTGCGGGAGAATGTGAAGGAGGAGATGTTGACGGGTCGTGTTCCGCTTGACTTGACAATTTTCTCACCAGCAGGTCTTTGAACCTCTGCAGACTTGTGTCTGCCGGAAAGAGAGATCCAATGTAGGTTTTAAATCTAGGATCGAGCACGGTGGCCAAAATGTAGTGCTCTGATTTCAACAGATTGACCACACGTGAATCCTGGTTAAGCGAATGAAGGGCTCCATCCACAAGTCCCACATGCCTAGCGGAATCGCTCTGTTTTAGCTCCTCCTTCAATGCCTCCAGCTTCTTCTGCAAAAGCCTGATGAGGGGAATGACCTGACTCAGGCTGGCAGTGTCTGAACTGACTTCACATGTGGCAAGTTCAAAAGGTTGCAGAACCTTGCACAACGTTGAAATCATTCTCCACTGCGCTTGAGACAGGTGCATTGCCTATATCGTGGTCAGATGTATAGGCTTGAATGGCCTTTTGCTGCTCCTCCATCCTCTGAAGCATATAGAGGGTTGAATTCCACCTCGTTACCACCTCTTGCTTCAGATGATGGCAGGGCAGGTTCAGGCGTTTTTGGTGGTGCTCCAGTCTTCTGTACGCGGTGCCTGTATGCTGAAAGTGGCCCGCAATTCTTCTGGCCACCGACAGCATCTCTTGCACGCCCCTGTCGTTTTTTAAATAATTCTGCACCACCAAATTCAAGGTATGTGCAAAACATGGGACGTGCTGGAATTTGCCCAGATGTTATGCACGCACAATATTGCTGGCGTTGTCCGATGCCACAAATCCCCAGGAGAGTCCAATTGGGGTAAGCCATTCTGCGATGATCTTCCTCAGTTGCCGTAAGAGGTTTTCAGCTGTGTGCGTATTCTGGAAAGCGGTGATACAAAGCGTAGCCTGCCTAGGAACGAGTTGGCATTTGCGAGATGCTGCTGCTGGTGCCGCCGCTGCTGTTCTTGCAGCGGGAGGCAATACATCTACCCAGTGGGCTGTCACAGTCATGTAGTCCTGAGTTTGCCCTGCTCCACTTGTCCACATGTCCATGGTTAAGTGGACATTGGGTACAACTGCATTTTTTAGGACACTGGTGACTCTTTTTCTGACGTCCGTGTACATTCTCGGTATCGCCTGCCTAGAGAAGTGGAACCTAGATGGTATTTGGTAACGGGGGCACACTACCTCAAGCAATTGTCTAGTTCCCTGTGAACTAACGGCGGATACCGGACGCACGTCTAACACCAACATAGTTGTCAAGGCCTCAGTTATCCGCTTTGCAACAGGATGACTGCTGTGATATTTCATCTTCCTCGCAAAGGACTGTTGGACAGTCAATTGCTTACTGGAAGTAGTACAAGTGGTCTTCCGACTTCCCCTCTGGGATGACGATCGACTCCCAGCAGCAACAACAGCAGCGCCAGCAGCAGTAGGCGTTACACTCAAGGATGCATCGGAGGAATCCCAGGCAGGAGAGGACTCGTCAGACTTGCCAGTGACATCGCCTGCAGGACTATTGGCTTTCCTGGGTAAGGAGGAAATTGACACTGAGGGAGTTGGTGGTGTGGTTTGCGCGAGCTTGGTTACAAGAGGAAGGGATTTACTGGTCAGTGGACTGCTTCCGCTGTCGCCCAAAGTTTTTGAACTTGTCACTGACTTATTATGAATGCGCTGCAGGTGACGTATAAGGGAGGATGTTCCGAGGTGGTTAACGTCCTTACCCCTACTTATTACAGCTTGACAAAGGCAACACACGGCTTGACACCAGTTGTCCGCATTTCTGTTGAAATAATTCCACACTGAAGAGCTGATTTTTTTGGTATTTTGACCAGGCATGTCAATGGCCATATTCCTCCCACGGACAACAGGTGTCTCCTCGGGTGCCTGACTTAAACAAACCACCTCACCATCAGAATCCTCCTTGTCAATTTCCTCCCCAGCGCCAGCAACAACCATATCCTCATCCTGGTGTTCTTCAACACTGACATCTTCAATTTGACTATCAGGAACTGGACTGCGGGTGCTCCTTCCAGCACTTGCAGGGGGCGTGCAAATGGTGGAAGGCGCAAGCTCTTCCCGTCCAGTGTTGGTAAGGTCAGGCATCGCAACCGACACAATTGGACTCTCCTTTGGGATTTGTGATTTCGAAGAACGCACAGTTCTTTGCTGTGCTTTTGCCAGCTTAAGTCTTTTTTTTTTTTCTAGCGAGAGGATGAGTGCTTCCATCCTCATGTGAAGCTGAACCACTAGCCATGAACATAGGCCAGGGCCTCAGCCGTTCCTTGCCACTCCGTGTCGTAAATGGCATATTGGCAAGTTTACGCTTCTCCTCAGACGCTTTTAATTTTGATTTTTGGGTCATTTTACTGATCTTTTGTGTTTTGGATTTTACATGCTCTGTACTATGACATTGGGCATCGGCCTTGGCAGACGACGTTGATGGCATTTCATCGTCTCGGCCATGACTAGTGGCAGCAGCTTCAGCACGAGGTGGAAGTGGATCTTGATCTTTCCCTATTTTTTTAACCTCCACATTTTTGTTCTCCATATTTTAATGCGCACAACTAAAAGCCACCACAGGTATACAATGTAGATGGATGGATAGTATAGTATTATATTACTTATGGACGTCGAGTGCACTGACGATACAGAGGTAGGTACAGCCGTGGCCTACCGTACTGCTTATATATATATATATAATATACTGTATAACATAATAACGGACCTGGTGGACACTGTCAGCAGACTGCTAAACTAGTATGAAGAAAAAAAAACCCACCACAGGTATACAATGTAGATGGATGGATAGTATAGTATTATATTACTTATGGACGACGAGTGTACTGACGACACAGAGGTAGGTACAGCCGTGGCCTACCGTACTGCTAGATATATATATAAAATAAATATAATATACTGTATAATAAATAATAACGGACCTGGTGGACACTGTCAGCAGACTGCTAAACTAGTATGAAGAAAAAAAAAGCCACCACAGACAGGAGTGTTTTTCAGGCAGACAAACGTATACTGGACTGGTGGTCACTGTCAGCAAAACTGTGCACTGTACTCCTGCTATAACTGCTCCCCAGTCCCCACAATTAGGCAGTGTGAGCAGTGCACTCAGCACAGATATATGCAGCAGTGCAGCACACTGAGTGAGCACAGATATGGTAGAGCGTTTTTTTCAGGCAGAGAAACAAACAAAGGATTAAACTCACTGGTGGTATAATCAAAACCCTGCACTGTACTCCCTAACAGCTGCTCCCCGTCCCCAATCCTCCCCACAATTATAAGCAAGTCACTCAGTCTTTATACTGTCTTTTTCTACTATAACGGAGAGGACGCCAGCCACGTCCTCTCCGTATCAATCTCAATGCATGTGTGAAAATGGCGGCGACGCGCGGCTCCTTATATAGAATCCGAATCTCGCGAGAATCCGACAGCGGGATGATGACGTTCGGGCGCGCTCGGGTTAACCGAGCAAGGCGGGAGGATCCGAGTCGCTCGGACCCGTGAAAAAAAAGGTGAAGTTCGGGCGGGTTCGGATCCCGAGGATTCGAACCCGCTCATCACTAATTTATATGCTATGTACAGTGCTGATGTGAGGGAGAGGGCCCCTCTGTCTACAGTGCCCTGGGCCTTCTGAAGGCTTAGGGGGTAATTCAGATCTGATCACTGGGCTGCGTTTTTTGCTGTCCTGAGATAAGATAGTCACCGCCTACAGGGGGAGTGTATTTTCGTTGTGCAAGTGTGCGATCCTATGTGTTAGCAGAGCTGCTAAAAATCTGTGTAGTCTTTGCACAGCCCAGGACTTACTCTGCCAGTGTGATTGAATCCTGCTGATCGGGGCCGGAGCTGACAGCAGACACCCTCCCTCAAAACGCTTGGGAACGCCTGTGTTTTTCTGGATACTCCCTGTAAATTGTCAGTTGCCACCCACAAACGGCCTCTTCCTGTTAATCACCTTGCGTACGCCTGTGCGAATTGCTCCTTCGCACCATCCCGTCACTGACTGGTGATGCCTGTTGTAGCTGTCCGACGCGCATGCGCATTGCAGTGCATACGCATGCGCGGTTTGGACCTGATCGCACAGCAGCGATTAGATCTGAATTACCCCCTTAATCCAGCACTGTACTGGCATGCCCACGTGAAGCACATTAAGCATTGGCATCTGGCAGTCGCACAAAAAGCATCTCTTTAACAATTGACACCATGCATATGCATTTTGTTCATGATTCATCTTTCTAAAGAGAAATAATTACTTTCATCAGAATATTTTTTTCTTTAGTCTGTTGTACAATACTGATGAAATATGTTGCAAGTTTCACTGACAAGAAGCCTTCAGAGTGCACTAGAAAGTCTGTAATTATGTTGTCCAGTCTCAGTAGGATGCTTTGAAAGGTTACAAATGGGTCAGATATGACTTAGAGGAATTCTTGTTATTGTGCTTGCTACTGGTCAATGAAACTGCGGCCACATTATGTCCAGCCTGAAAGTGGATATTAGATTACCATGAACAATCAATGTAAATATACAATGCACTGAAATGTCACATTTAAAATATAGAAGTGCCTAAGTGTCATCCTTCCTCTTAAGTTAAGTTTTCCCAAATCCAACTGTACAGATAAGTTATTTGTTACCGATGAATGATCCAGCAGTGACGGCTCCTGATACAGTGTCTGCAGAGTTCCTGAGTGCAGGATGTATGCTTAAAGTGTCTGGTCTTGGGATGGCCATTGACCATCGATTATTCAAAATCTTCGATGGTCTATGGCTGATGTAGAATAGTTTTCCTATCAATGGGGGAGTACCAGATGGTTTCCCACCATCGATGGTACACAGCCACTGAATATTTGTATTTTTTTCTTAAAGGTGTCGAGACACAGAGCTTAGCTCCGACCCCAAAACTCCTGTAAAGCTCACCCCCGGGCTCTCATTGGCCCATGGCATATTGAATAGTAAAGCAGGGGTGACCATCGGTAGGTGAAACCATTGATTGTTCACTAGCAGATGGTTTCACACCATCGATGTTACCCATCGATGGTACTATCGGTGGGTAACTGCTCTGAAAACTCATGCGCTTCAATTAAAAATAATGAGAGGAATTTTGCAACACACAGTCTTGGATATTGGAATTTAACTTGCAATTGTTCATGTGAACATGTCTAAAGAGGTTTCTATTACACTTCAAATAATGTAGAACACAGGTTCTCAACTCTGTCCTCAGGACCCCACACAGTGCATGTTTTGCAGGTCTCCTCATAGAATCACAAGTGAAATAATTAGCTCCACCTTTGGACCAGAGCCGGCCTTAGCTATAGGCAGGCTAGGCATTTGCCTAGGGCATCCAAGCATGTCTAGGGGCATCCAAGCATGTCCCTGCAGTATCTCATGCTGGGAGGGACAGTCTGCAAACTATCTGTTACTTTCCAAATGTATTCAATCAGTACTTGTATACTATACACTGCTGTTTACATTTATAAAAAAAAATGCACACTCTCCCTTTAAGTTCTTAAAACTCCCTCTGACATGCTTGAATGCCCCTGACTTGTGAGAACTCAGACAGACAGCAGAAGCCCAGTAACTGCAATGCCTGGACCTGTGACATTTTCACTGACTATAAGGTTATTACTGGATGACTCCTTATGATACCACATGTGTATTTGGAAGACTGCTTCACATAAATCTGACATCACCTATACTGCTTGTGCACATGGGGGAGGGGGACACTGCCATCGTGTGTGTGTGTGTGTGTGTGTGTGTGTGTGTGTGTGTGTGTGTGTCCCTTATCCCTGTGCAAACCCCAGCTGCCTGCAGGGACATAACATGGGCAGTGTTCTCCTCACACTTTATTTCCTACTTAGTCCATGCCGTAAAATTCCCCTTCCATTATTGCATACCCTGTGAGGTCACATCCCTTGTATGGGTGCCCCTTTAACGGGTGTGAGCGCAAGCACGTACCCACTCTGCTACCCCCATCTCACAAAACACAGTCATGGATCCAGGGAGCTGCATGGGCACACACACTGACTGCAAGCACGCCAGCAAGCAAAAGTAAGTTATATAAAAAAAGCTACTAGCATTACTAATGTGGGGCATATGTGTAAGGTGCATTGCTATGTGGAATTATGTGTATTATGGGCATCACTGTGTGCCATTATGTAGGGTTGATCTGGCCCACAGTGTACCCCCCCTTCCCACCTCCCCGGTGGGCCCCACTGCCTAAGTGTGGCTGGGTCAGATGCAGAACCAGCGGCGGTGCTAGGGGGCACCAGACAAAATTTTGCCTAGGGCATCAAATTGGCTAGGGCCGGCTCTGCTTTGGACCTTTTAAAATGTGTCAGTGAGTAATTAATACACCTGTGCACCTGCTGGGTTACCTTGAAAATGTTGACTGTTTAGGGATCCGGAGGACTGAGTTTGAGAACCTATGCTGTAGAATAAAGTATTATGTATTTGCAGTTACAAATTGTATGGACTCTAGGTCCTACTTCCCGTACAATGGGGGTAATTCCAAGTAGAGATGAGCGGATTCGGTTTTACTCGGTTTTACTCGGTTCTCAAAACGACATCTTATTGGCTCACGGATGTCACGTGTTTTGGATAGCCAATAAGATTCGGTTTTGAGAACCGAGTAAAACCGAATCCGCTTATCTCTAATTCCAAGTTGATCGCAGCAGGACATTTCTTAGCAGTTGGCTAAAACCATGTGCACTGCAGGGGAGGCAGATATAACATGTGCAGAGAGAAATAGATTTGGGTGTGGTGTGTTCAATCTGCAATCTAAATTGCAGTGTAAAAATAAAGCAGCCAGTATTTACCCTGCACAGAAACGAAATAACCCACCCAAATCTATCTCTCTCTGCACATGTTATATCTGCCCCCCCTGCAGTGCACATGGTTTTGCCCAACCGCTAAAAAATTTCCTGCTGCGATCAACTTGGAATTAACCCCAAAATACAGTATCTTTGTACAGTAATGCAATGTTAGACCAACCACTACCCACATCATTCCCTTCAAAATATATTTCTTTTAATGTTCATGTGTTCTATATTTGCTTGAGAGGCAGTTTTAGTTATGCTAACTGTCTAGCGGTACTCGAGTGCATGGGAGGCATTATCACACACCTGGGATGCCTAAACACAAGTCCTCACCATAGAAAAATAGGCTATGAGGGGGGGTTGCAGCGAACCCTCCTGTGGCCAATCCCCCAGTACCAGGCGACTCTGATCATAACAAGTAATTTTACAGCTAGAAAGGTAATACTGCTAATGTCATCAGAACATAATTAGGCTGATGCAAACAGTCAATAATTGCATGGAGCTAAATGTGTATAATCATCCATATGCACATCTACACATCTTCACCTTATTTGTACACTTGGTTTAAAACTCATCCTTTTCGTCGTCATCATCATCATCATCATCATCAATGAGCTCTTGCACCAGCCTTATCCTGACTGCAAAATATATGTTTGAAAGCAGGAGTAATTACACTTTCACACAACTCTACATAACCCTCAGTTCCACCAACATGCCATAACCAAATATTGGCTACATGACAACGGCCCATCATAGCCCAGCTACCCAATTCAGTCACAAGTTGAGTTGCGATTGAGTTTCACATGACTCTGCCTCGTTCATACTGTATGCTTGGTTCTAGAGCTTACATGGGGCGAAAACACCCCAAATATGCCTGGCAAGTGAGTGTGCATTCAACACTTCATTGGGCCCAATGTGTTTTTTGGCAGTAAGTATGTTTGCAGAAACACACAGTTTAATACAAGCGGCACAGATAAAACCTATAAATATGCTAAGAGTGGGCATCACCCTAGTATCCTATGGAATACTTTAGTTTAGTAACAGTGTCCTCGTACAGTAACTGAGGTGTGAGTGATTTTGTCTTAACCCTCCTAGACACAACTTTCATTTCGCAAGCTAGGATTATGTACTTTTTCTTCCGTTCCGTTTAAGTATGCATGGTGGCAGTTTTACAGGTGGGTTTTGGGTCCGTGCCAGGTGGTGTTATTGTTGGAAATAAAGTCTCTTGAATTGCAATAGCTGGGAAGGTGGAGACATTGGCTTCAGTGCCTGTGGCTGTAGGTTTCTGAGCATCAATCCTTGGGTCACACCACAGATGGCCTTTTGTTTAAATCTCATTTTGTTGTTGGCAACGAATTTAGGAAAATTGTCAAAGCTAAAAGAAAAGATGTGAGCTTTTCTCTTCACGCTCGCTGTAGGAGTGTTTTCATTTCCGTGGGAGAAAAATAAGGCAATTCTAATGTAATTTGGGCCCCAGGGTCAATGTACTGATGTTAATGACAAGTACAGATTCTTATTGTTGTTTTATTTTTATTTTTTGCTGTGGTTAGTATGTCATAGGAAGGGTGTAAAATGGAAAAGATAAATCAGGCCAACAAAGCTGCAGTGATGTTCAAACAGCCATGTGGTACATTAATGTACAGTCCTGCATGTTATCAATACTTGCAGAGACTATCTACCGTGATGTTCTCCTAGTGTAATCCATCAAAATGAGTCAGAGAGGCTGTAAAACCCTTCTTTAAGGTTATAAAGATGTGACATTCTTTTGACATACAGATGTAGCCATGCTCATCATTGCTGTCCTTTCACCATGTACACATCTTAATCGCGGCATAACGTCAGGGCAGGTTGGCACAGTATGGTGTACATGAAAGGTCGACACATGAAAAGATCGACATGCCTTTTTTTTACTTTTTTGGGTGTCGTTTTCTGCGTAAAGTGACGGGAAACCCCAATTAGTGCACTACGTCCCCTCGCATAGCTCGCAAGCATTGGGCAAGGTGCCTCGCTCCACTACCACTGCACTTGGCACAGATTATCATTCCCAATCGTAGACCACGTGGATCGTAAAGGAATGGAAAAGTTCCCCAAAAGAAAAAAATGTGAAAAACTCATGTTGACCTTTCATGTGTCGACCTTTCATGTGTCGACCATGTGTCCATGTCGACCATGTCAATGTCGTCCAATACTGGTCAACATAAATGACTATCGGCCATAACATGGTCGACCATCCAAACGGACAACAGGCATACTAAGGTGCAAGAATATTATCAGCATGCAATACACAGTTTCACCACTGGGTGGCTATTGCTCCACTAATCAAACTGCAGTGCTGAAAACAATAGCAGCAGATGGATATACCATACTTTAGTATACTGTATAGTACAATACAATAGCAAGTCCTGACAAATGATCTAATCACTTAGTATAAAGCTTTAAAATGTACTATACTGTATGTACAGTATGTACAGTACATTGATACCATGCTTTAGTAATGAACGGTAAAAAAATATTGTAAGGTGCAATGGAATTTGCTGTGCTATGGGGGTCATTCCGAACCGTTCGCATGCAGCGGTTCTTTGCTGTGGAGTGAACGGGTCGGGACTGCGGCTGCGCTGTGCCCGCAATGTGCTCGTGCGTCATTACCTGGTGATGACCCAGCGATAATGTCAGCGCAGAAAGTGATCGCAGCGGCGATCGCGTGAAGACTGAAAGGCAGGAGACGTTCCTGGGTGTCAACTCACCATTTTCAAGGCATGGTGAGGCGAAAGCAGGCTGATCCAGGCGTTTGGAGGGCGGATGTCTGACGTCAATCCCGGACCTTTGTCGCTGGATCCGTCACACAGGGTAAGTAACTCTTACCCTGGTCTTGTTTTGCAGGAAACTTTTTTAGCATAGCAGGGCTGCACAAGCGATCGCAGCCCTGCTATGCTAAAATACACTCCCCCATAGGCGGCATCAAGTTGATCGCACGAGCAGCAAAAAGTTGCTACATGCGATCAACTCGGAATGAGGGCCTATATAAGAAGCTGTTAATAAATAATAAATAATTAATTAATACTATTCATTTTCTGTCGGGACCAAACAAAAAAACCTAAAATAACCCTGTGCATACAGACTCAAACTGACAGGGGTCCATTGGCAATTTGCGGGCGTCCCCTAGGCAATACTGTATAAGCCAAACTAAATGAAATGGGATCACTGTTTATACAGTATTTTCACATGAGTTTACGTATGTATACACCAGCTAGGCACCGTGGCCTAGCGGTAAGCTTTACTGCGCACCATGCTCATGCTCCCAGGTTCAATTCCCGGAAAGAGCAAATACAAATATTGTATTTTTTTCTTTATACTTTGTTTATTTTTATTTTTTAAACATTAACATATTTAAGATCTTTACTTTCAAGAAAATTGAACACAGGAAAAGATCAGTTTTCAGTATGAACTGATCAATCGTCTGCAATGCAAAAACCGTAGTACTGTATGTAAGCACTTACTGTTTAATGTATCCTGTATACAGTATGTATACAGTACGTGGAACTGGGTCTAGCAAGCAAAGTTACAAAAATAATAAAATATACCTCTCAAGTCCCTTCCCCCAACCAAAGCTGGTATGAGCCTTTCATTTACATACTGTTTCAACTGTTAGACAGTAAGCTGGCCTCCCTGTCTGTGAAATGAGCAAATGACTTTACAATTGAGACTTCACGCATGCACAATGGCCATTTTCAAAAGCAACACCTGGTGGACAAATACATGTATGGCACGGACCGGAGAAACAATTCATTACATTGCGACTGAATACGCTACCTCGCAGCTGATCATGCCTCACTGCGACAAAGCTCAAGCAAACATGACTAGTTATTCGCACTACACGTCACACGGAGGATAGATGAGCGTGGCTACATCTGTACGCAGCATACATCTGTATGCATCCGTGTTCGCCGGAGGTGCGGGATGCTGGACGATCTTGGATGTTTTTTTTTTAAAGCGCCAGTCATTTAGAAGGCAAACCATGCCTTGCAAATGACTGCTGCTTTAAAAAAAAGTTTGAGTTCGGCCGTTATCCCGCACCTCCTGCAAAATCCATTACATCCCACCGCCAGTATGAATTCTGATTGTCCAATTGCTCAAATATGAGTTATACAGAAAATATTTAGTGAATCAGAACTAATCCATTAATTAATAAGTGGATTTTTTTTAACCTGGTGAAATTTTAGTGGATTGATGGCCTCAGACATGGTCATTTTCATGCCTCCCAACTGTCCCAATTTCAGCGGGACAGTCCCGTTATTCGGACACTGTCCCGCTGTTCCTCCCATGGGTCACAGTGTCCCGCAGGCGGGGTGGCAGTTGTGGGAGGCTTTGATCACCCGCTGCTCTGCAAAGCAGCGAGTGATCTCTGAATAGATGCTGTGCGCACGCGCGCAGTATCTATTCAGTGCGGGGCGTGAGCTAGGAGCTATCTAGCTGCTCAGGGAACGCTGGGCACGCCCCCAAAATATTGGAAACGTGTCCTCGCCGCATGGCCACGCCCACTCTGGCATAGCCATGCCCACCCGAGGCTCCTTTTGTGGGACATCCCGACTCAGAAGGATTCAAACTTGGGAGGTATGTCAGAATACACTTGTCAGTAGACGGCAATTCAAAAGTGTGCGGTTTAAGTTGTGTTGTGTTTACTATTCTCAGTTCATGGTTAAGATTCACACTCTCTATTTACGTCTAAGGTTTGCGGTTTACCTTTATGTGAGTTGTTCGAGTTTCCCGTTATAATTAGTGCTTTGAAATTTGTTTTCAATTAATATTAAATAATAATAAATGTACAGTATTTGTTTTTTAGTTACTTAAAACTGCAGAGACTCTACCACTGTGTTCAAAATGTACTGCTAATCTCCAGGATTCTTTGTTCGCAATTAAAAATACATAAAAATGCATCTACGGTGTATACAGTAAGTTTGTATTTGTTCAGAGATCTTCTACACACGTGTAGACTGGATAAACCATGTAGGAAATGGCTCAGTACGGGTGCAGTACTGGTGACCGGCGGTCTCCTGACCGCCGGGATCCCGGCAGCATACCGACGCCGGGATCCCAGCGGGGAGGGGCGAGTGCAGCAAGCCCCTTGCGGGCTCGGTGGCGACCTGCAGTCGCCACGGGTTCTATTCCCACTCTATGGGTGTCGTGGACACCCACGAGTGGAAATAGTCCCTGTTGGTCGGCATGCCGACCATCGGGATAGTGAGCCGTCGGGCTCACGGAGGAGGTCATGTGACTGTCGGTCAGTTGAGCGGCGGTCACATGAATACCACCCCTCAGTACTGGTCACATATTGTCAAATTTGCTCAGATTTTGGCCCTCATTTAGCTTCAGTACCAGTAGCTGCTGCTGCTTACAAACGCATGCTGGGGCTGCCCAGCACAGGGCAAGGCTGCCCAGCATGTTAATTACCACCCAGCGATGCAATCGCATCAAACAAATTGGCACACAGTGGAAGCCTTCTGCATACGCAGCCAGGCTGCACATGCGGGAGCACCACCACCATGTTTCCTGTACCGGAAATATGGGCGACGCCATCTGGCTGCCCCCAAAACAGCCATAACACGCCTGCAATTCCTGGTCCACTCTCCCCCAACGCTGTGTCGCCGCCTCCAAACATCCACCATCTGTCACTCACATTGCGATGGTATCCTTCCGGCATGCAATTGCAAAGTGAAAGCCTATGCTCGCAGACTGCAAAATGAAAATTGGCCGTCTGCGTCCTTCGATAATTTACAACTCATGCTGAATGAGGTCCATTGTCAACTCTCAGTTATTTTATTGGATACATTGTGGTGAATTTTCATGTTATTATTACATTTGGAAGAACAGATATTGGAAATAATATGCAAGGTACAGTATTTGAGCATCTCTGTTCATGACAAATCTGTGATAGTCACCCAGATTTCATAATCTGACCCCCCCCCAAAAAAAACAAAAAAACAAAAAATCACTCATATCCATACGCGCGTGCAGGGGGTATTTCCGAGTACCTAGAAACCGCCCCTGCCTGCCGATCCATCACCGCAGCTTACCGATTTTTATTTATTTTTTAACTGAGCCCCACGCTGTGCGGCTACCGGAAGCTGCCTCCTATTAAACTGACTGAGGAAGCAGGCTGTGGCTGTGTGACTGGCTGAGTGTGTAGGAGGAGCTGCTGTAGCTGCAGAGGCGGTGTGTGTGCAGCTCCTCTCAGGCAGTTCTCCCGTCCTATGTGACTTCTGTATCAGAGCTGGCCAGAGTCGGGTGAGGCAGAAAGTTATGTCCTGCAGTGAGCAGGTGTGTGTCATATACCGGGACTTAGTTATGCTGGGCGGGTGAGGCACCCACTGTCCTGATGTTTGAGCGGGAAGGGGACATGATATGTGTGTATATGCTGTTTGTATGTGCTATGTGTGTATATGCTGTATGTATGTATGTATGTATGTATGTATGCATGTGCGTGCTATGTGTGTATATGCTTTATGTATGTGCTATGTGTGTGTATATGCTGTATGTATGTATGTATGTATGTATGTATGTGCTATTGTGTGTATATACTGTATGTATGCTATGTGTGTATATACTGTATGTATGTGCTATGTGTGTGTATATGCTGAATGAACATGCTATGTGTTTGTATATACTATATGTATACATGTTATGTGTGTATATGCTGTATGTATGTGCTATGTGTGTTTATATGCTGTATGAACATGCTATGTGTGTGTATATGCTGTATGTATGCTATGTGTGTGTTTGTGTATATATGCTGTATGTATGCTATGTTTGTGTTTATGTGTATGTATGTATGTATGTATGTATGTATGCATGCTATATGTGTATATGCTGTATGTACATGCTATGTGTGTGTTTATGCTGTATATATGCTGTGTGTGTGTGTGTGTGTGTGTGTGTGTGTGTGTGTGTGTGTGTGTGTGCAATGTCTGTGTATATGCTGTATGTATATGCTGTGTGTATGTATGCTCTGTGTGTCTGCAGTGTTTATGTATGCTGTGTGTCTGCATTGTTTTTGTAAGTGTGTGTGTGTGTGTGTGTGTGTGTGTCTGCTGTGTGTATGTATGCTAAGTGTGTATGTATGTATGTATGTATGTATGTATGTATGTACAGTATGCATGCTGTGTGTATGTATATATTACACATACATACATGTATGGAAACCCCCCATGAAAATCCTGCGTTTGCCCCTGATATCTACTATTCAAATATAATAAAGTAACAGACACTTTAAAAGGGAACTGAAATCGGCAATATAATTAAGATACAGTAAGAACCCTTTTAAGTTAGACAAGTAATTAATAATGAACATTGTCTTAGTCCACATATTTTAAAAACAAATTGCAGCCTGTGTATATTATAATTAATCTAAAGTTCGGTTTTCCTGAAACATACGAACACACCGGAACTAAGGGGTTCCGAGGTGAATCTAGTCCCAGTTCAGAAATCACTTTGGGGTTCCAAGTGGAAAAGAGTCCTGGCTCGGGTCTGTTTTCAGTTCGGAACTTGGATTTAAAAATTTAACTCAGGTTTTGTAATACAATTTCAAATTACAAGATTTTTTTATACATTTATCGATTTTAAAGAAATCCTAAACCGAACCAAAAACCAAATATGAACCATATACATTTTTGATGGTGGTTTTGCCAAAACCAAATATACATACTTGATGGTGGTTTTGCTAAAACCAAAACACAATGATGAATTAAAACCTAAACAAAACACAGGGGTCAACGCACATCTCTAATTATAATACTGTAAATATTTGTTCCACAAACGCGATTGTAGCAGGTTAAAAAAAATAGATGCCCACTATTGCTGTTCCTATTTTAGAAATAAAAAGTTTATTGCAAAAGTAATAATGTTATATTTAGTTACCTAGAACATAACATTTATCCTGCATTTTGTATTAGTTTTTGTAACAGAAGTAAATTCTGTTTTATCTTATTGTGTTGTTGTTGTTGTTGTTGTTGATATTATTATTATTATTATTATTATTATTATTTCATATGATTCACATACAGTATAAGTGTACAATATATGTGTTTTTGTGACTTTTATTTCTAGGAAAGTACATAAGGATATGTGGACACCGGAACCTGGGAGGCAATCAATTTGACTGCTGTTGGGATCCCGGCAGACGGGATACCGACATTGGAATCTCGCCAGCCGGCAATGCCGCCAGCCGGAATAATGGCTCACAGGGGTTTTTCCCACTCGTTAAGCGTGGTGAGCGGAGCAAACCCTCAAGGGGACTCGAAGCGCTTGCACCGCTCCCGGCATTCTGGTGGGTGGGATGCCGCTGTCGGGATACTGATGGCCGACATCCCGTCTGCCAGGGTTCCCTGAACCCAGATCAATGATTAGTATTACTGTATTCTTAGCCTATGAACGTCACGGAAACGGAACCATTCAATGTGCAGTGACTGACATCTGCGGCCAATAAATATATTACTGACTTTATATCCTTATAACCTCTCTTTCATTGAGATACATAACTCTACTTTCTATAGGAGTATACAATACTTCAGGGTATATGCAAAAGCCTGCGGGTTTCATGCAGCATGTTGGCTATTAAAAGCCCCCCTACAGTACATATAATCTCTGTTTCCCCAACCTGACCGGCACTGCTGACCAGCGGCCATCAATGATTGGCGATCCATCTGGGAATAGTGGAGATTCTTCATTTTACAAATCACTGATTTGCCAATTCCAAACATTTTCGGTCAGGAATCAAGATTTTTAAATGGTTAATATTTCATCATATGATGATGATAATGATTATTAATATCATTAATATTTTTATTTTATGTTGTTTAAAAAAATAATTGCATATATTTTTCAGTTTGTTATGTCATGTAGAAATGAGCTGCTTGTATTTGCTATTCATAGTGTTTACACTGCGGAACCTATCGCCACACTATTGTACTTTCCATCATCCTAACAAAATGTTGAAAAATCTAATTACAAGTGTCTGTGCTCCTGTGATTTGCAGAAAGGTTAGGAGTATTTGCAAAGCCCTGTTTACTGGCAGTGCACGAACAGATAGACAGCTGCATCCACCCTGTGTATGCATATGCTGCCAAAGCATCTGGTCTTTAAAGAGCAAATAAAGTATACATTACGTTTCATTCAAAGAGCTATATTGGAAACTGCTTTGGTCACATTGAACGTATAAAAAAAAGTTCACACTTCACACAATGACAAGTGCAGTATACTAGTAGGTCTCAGTTTAAGGATTACTCTGGCATCAGGTGTTTAGTACAGGGTAAGGGAAGTAGTGATCTGTAAGGTAATTGGACACAGGGGATCATTTCTGACAATCTCCCTTAATAGGATTCCCCATTAATTTGGATCAATAAATGCTAAGCACCTCGACTATAATATTCATTACTACATTGATTACTGTGAACCTCCAAATAAATTTCTTGCCAAATTGAGGCTGATTCAATAATAAGTTGTAATACTGAAATTTAGTGGAAACTAAACTGATTCACCCCAACTCAATTCATGCATATTGTTACAAATAGCCATTCAATTCTCAAGCTTCAATTTGGTAAAACTAATATTAGCTGTATGCTTTTGAAGTTGTTATACTTTCCAACCATTAGACAAAACTAGGCTGTTCACGTAGGGCACCAATAGTTAGGGGCTGCATAAAACACTGAATGATAAAACCTCACCCATCCAATCCTCACTCCCTGGTAGCAGTTATTAATTACTGATGTTTCTCTTCTTCTTCTTTTTACCTTTCTTCTATGTTTTTATTTCCTGGCTCATGTTGGCAGGCCGCTTAAGCACTGGGATACTTCCATCTCTTTCCTTCCTGCCCCCTCTTTCCCTACCACATAAAAGGTTAAAAAACAATAACAACCATGTATCGCTGCAGATATTTTCCATATATACTATTATTTGCTGCAATTATCTTAAATATTTGCTTGAAAATTGTTTTGCTTTATATTGTCTGTTCTGGTTCTCTGTTGTTGTCATAAGTAAAGAGATTTAAAATAATAATCTTGTTAATCTAGTGTTTTTACTGCCCTGTGGTGACCTCAAACTAAATGAGTTGCAGACTACTAACATGAAGGAGACGCTTCTAGCAGATTCTTGCATGTGTAACTGTATGCTGCTTCTTTTACATTTCAAAATTATGCTTTGAGTTTGGCACGTGGCTATGATGCCATACTGTACTTCCAGGACCCAAGGATGCTTTCCCCACTAGCCAGGGTGAGAAATGCGGGTACTGGGGTGTTGTTCCTGAATAACGATAACACTACTGAGGATGTTTGTCCTGGCCCTGAAAGCTTATTGAGATAACTCAGAGTAAAATATAGTGGACATTTGGAACTGGTATGGATTATTAGCTCTACACTAATGGGTCGACAGAGTCAAAAGATCGACATGGAATATGTAGACAGTAGAAAAGGTCGACATGGTCAAAAGGTCAACATGGAAATGTTTTACACAAAAAATGTAGACACTTTTTTTTTTTGGGGGGGGGGGGGGGGGTTTGACACTTTTCTGCCACAAACAAGCCCTATTAGTGTATCACTTCACACGCCATGCTTCTGGAAAGGTGCCTCGCTCTTCTACCTTTGCGCTTGGCACAGGCTATTATTCCCAATTGTAGTCCACGTAAAGCATGAAAAAGTGTAAAAAATGTAATAAAATTTGTGTTGACCATGTGTGTCAACCTTTTAACCCTGTCGAGCTTTTGAAGCTGTCAGCCTTTTGAAATGTCAACCCTTTGACCCTGACGACCTTTTGGCCCTGTCGACCTAATGCATGTCTACCATTAGTAGTTGATCTATTGACTGTAGACCTTTTTAGTGTAGAGCTATAGACCTGATACCATTTGGAACAGAAGGAGGTTTAGGTGGAATAGGGCAAAATGGCATCAGAGGTGCAATCTCCTATATAATAGCCCAAATCTGTGACTCTGTGACTGTGTGTATAATGCTGGGTGGATTCACAATGCTGGGTGGAGTCAGAGTCAGAGAGTCACCGATCTGGCCAAATATACACATATATACAACACAAAGCCCCATATACACTCCCATGTATCTACCCGCTGCCGCCAGGAGGGACCGCCCTGATCCTCCCTGTGTCCCCTCTGCAGAACTTTGTTGCTCGAAGTGAAGTTTGCAGACCTTTCCCGGACTCCTCTCTGCTAGATTCCTGTGTCCGGCCCCACCGTCTACTGCATGGTAGCCAGGAGGACAGGACCCTGTGACCGGACCATGGGGGATCTACAATGCCCATAGCAGATGTGTTCCCCAATCAGCAAGCCCCTGTGAGCCCCGGGATGCGGCACAATGCTGCAGGGTCTGCCCGCTGCACCTCTGCTGCCTTCTCCTACCCGCACTGGATGGGTGTGGTTCATCAAATCGACAGTATCTAGGTCGACAATGTTTAGGTCGACCACTAGAGGTCGACAGTCACTAGGTCGACATGGATGGAAGGTCGACAGGGTTTCTAGGTCGACATGTGCTAGGTCGACAGGTCTAAAGGTCGACATGAGGATTTTTTTTTTTTTTGGTGTCGTTTTCTTTGTAGAGTGACCGGGATCCCAAATTAGTGCACCGCGTCCCCTCGCATGGCTCGCTTCGCTCGCCATGCTTCAGGCATGGTGCCTTCACTCCGCTACCGCTTCGCTCGGCACACTTTACCGTTCCAATCGTAGTCCACGTGGATCGTTAAGTATGAAAAAATTAAAAAAAAGAAAAAAATGTGAAAAACTCATGTCGACCTTTAGACCTGTCGACCTAGCACATGTCGACCTAGAAACCCTGTCGACCTTCCATCCATGTCGACCTAGTGACTGTCGACCTATAGTGGTCGACCTAAACATTGTCGACATAGATACTGTCGATCTTCAGACCGGATCCCCACTGGATCTTCCCGGCTCAGGTCTGGCAGCCCCAGCCCATCTCCCCGGTCAGCGCGCCCCTGTGAGACCCAGAATGCGGCACAATGCTGCCGCTGACCATATTGCTGCTGCCGGGGTATGCCCGCTGCGCCTCCGCTTCCTGCACGCTCAGGATCTCCCTGGCTCAGGTCAGCCAACCCCAACCTGTCTCCCCACCTGCTCACAAGGACATAGTGGGGCTCTCGCTGGCCTCGGACCACAGCGGCAGGATGAACTTCATGGCACTGTTGGATAAACTGGAGGGGGACTCGGGGAGAGGTTACTACCTGGAGCTGGCAATAGGGACCCCGGCACAGACGGTAAGTGCACAGCGGTGGCAGACTCTGCCTGTGCTTACACTGTGTATGGGGGGCTTCCTGACCACCAGGGAGATGGAGGCAAGGGCCAGACACACAATCCTTCCATCTAGATAATAACCCAAGGGGCCAGTTATATATATAGTGTGGCTACTTACCCCAGTGGGTGAGGGGCCAGCTGTATATAATGTAGATACTTACCCCAGTAGGTGAGGGGCCATTTATAAGCCCCTCCATCACCTGCAGCACCTCCTGACTCCCTCCCCATCCGCTAACCCTCCGCATCTGCCCCTGCCCAAACCATAGCACTTCTGGACACCCTCCCCCATCCGCGTCTCCACCGCACCTGCCACTCCCCCAACCACAGCACCTCCGGCCCCCTCCACCCGCAGCATCTACAGACACCCTCCCCCATCCGCAGTCCCCTATGCACCCGCCCCTCCCTCACCCGAAGCACCCCAGCAACCGCCCCTCCCCCACTCGTAGCACTGCCGGACCCCCTCCACCATCCACATCTCCTCTGCACCCACCACTCCCCCAACCACAGCACCTACTAGGTGATTTATCGTGCCCTACGTGTGCTGTTCCCGCCAACATAAGGGGCTACGGCCCCTTAACCATCACACGCCCTTTGTCCGTGCAATATTTAACCACTCACAAAATTATGTTTGGAGGTAATACTCCATATAATAAAAATATTGCATGCCCCAAGTACGTGCAAGGGTTAAGGGGGTGTAGCCTCTTGCGACGATGTGAAGAGCGCCTGTAGGGTGCGATGAGCCACCTAGTCACTATATACTGTATCTAGATATCTTGTACTATAGGATTTGTACTGTGTTGTGTTTTCTGGAGCCAAGGACTCAATTGAAGTGAATTGTGTATCAACTGCTGTGAATCTTCCAATTATCGGTGCTATTTCTTCTATCGTATACTTTTTGTTCTCTCTTCTCTTCTATGTTGCCTTCTCTCTTAATATTATTGCTCTAAATTCTATTCCTGACATCAGTGTTATTTTGTGAAGTTTTATGCCAAACATTCCTGTTTTGTATTGTTTACCGATAATCGTCATTCGTTAATAGAACCAATAATGCTTTACTTATAGCTATTTTATAATGATCTTTACAGGTTTTGTCATGTATCTACTTTTCTATATCCTATTTATTACTGATATTATTCTATGTCAATTTCTATTGCTATATTATTCCAATTTTAAGTTATTATGTATTGTTCAAAGTCTCTTTTTCGACAATTATTTCTGATAGAATAAGTTATCTTATTGATCAGTCAGAAAGTCGCCACCAATATTTCTATATTTAAGACTAATAAATATACCATTGTGGTTTTGGTAACAAACCTTGTGTGGTTCATACTGGTTGAGTATAACTTGTTAGGGGATAAATACGATATCCTGGCAGACGGGATGCCAGCTGTCACTATACCAACATCTCGTCTGCCAGAATCTCAGCAGCGATTCCCCTTGCGGGCTCGCTACACTCGCCACCCATCGTGGCCAGTGGCATGCTGCGCTTGCCACAGGTCGTATTTCCACTTGGTTGGTGGAGTGGATCCACTAACCAAGTAGGAATACTGGACAGGTGTCGGGATTCTGGTTGTCGGTTTATCAACGAGTGTCAGGATCCGGTGTTGGTCTCCTGAACCCGGCAGCCAGTAAACTGACTGCATCTCACGGTTAGAGGTGTTGTGGCAGAGGTTTCCTGAATCATTTTCTGGTGGACGGAAGAGTGTTTTATAAATGACCTCATTCACTAGGGTGTTACATTTGCATATAAAATGCACCTTCTTTTTTCCTCATCAAACATCCATGATAAACATTCAACTTGTATTTTGCTTATCATTTTGGAGACATATCTTATTATTCTAGAGAAAATAGATTCCCTGTCATATTTTAAGACCCTCTTTACTGTGCTGTGAGGTAATATCAGACGTGCTGAAAAAAGACAGCCAATCAATTCCTAAAAATGAAACTGAAATCTTTTCAAACATGTTAGGGACATCTGATTGAATCTGTGAACCTCCTGAGGCAATTTTTTTCCATTTTCTTTTTTTTTTACAGGAAAAGAACGTGCACACATTCAGTTGATTTGATCCCAATAGTTTACCCTTTAAAATTTCAGTGCCACTTTAAAAAACTACAACAAAAGAGATTAATGATTTTTTTTCTTCACAGAGAGGGTTCAATTTTATTCTGGCAAATTTTACTGGCTATATGTCAGGGTTAAAAAAATATATATTTTATTTGATCATATATTTGGACTTAATTATTGTTGTATAATGTGTGAAAGGACAACTAGATCTATAATACAAATTAATTTGCTTATATATATATTAAAAATAGGTCAGTACTGGGGTGCTCTACACCGGGCTCCAACAAACAGTAGGCTCACAATAATATAAGCCAAGTAGTAGGCGCTCATCAAATCTTCAATTATACATCCTGTTTAATAGTAATCCTCAGGTTGTATACTGTATATACAGCTTTGCAATGTTTCGGTGATAGAGGGACCTTTGTCTAGCACAACATCATAGTAGCAATAGGTCAGCATATGGCATACGGCTAACTCAAGACTGTAGTATATATGCCTTGTTGGGTTGCCATATTACTTGTTTCAATTATACTAGTGAAAACAAACGGATTATCATTTGCAAATGCAGAATTTATTATGAAAACTTATGTTGACCGCTACAGGGTCCATATGTGCGTCTTGTGCTGATCTTGTGACTTTATGCTGATACAGCCACAAGCCTTTCTTTGACGTACAGTTCAGTCTCTAGATGTGCATACCCGGAGCCGGCCCTAACCAATATCATGCCCTAGTCAAGAGTTTGGCTGGTGCCCCCTAGCACCACCGCTTGTTCTGCCTCTGATCCTGCAATCCCTTTCTCAGCACAAATCATCCCTCATCCACAGCAGTCCTCATTTTGGTACTCCTACCCCCTATATTTTAAATAGGAACAGTGCGCAAATTCGGTGCACACCCCAAAAAGGGATGTGTTCTTGCTGGGAAGGGGCATGGCCACACAGTAGTACCCCCAATTCATATTACGCTACACAGTAGTGCAACTTTTTTCACATTTTATCATGTGATATTGTCCATGATTCACGTTACATCACACAGTAGTACCACTTTACCTTATATACATTAATCCTCACAGTAGTGCCCCTTATTCACATTACATCACACCATATTGCTCTTTATTTGCATTAGAGCACACAGTGCCCTTTCTATACATTACGTCACACATTAGAGCACCTTATACACATAATACCACACATATTAGTAATGCATTTATACACCTAATACAACACAGTAATGCCCCTTACACATTATTAATGTCCTTTTAAACATAATGCACCTTACACATTATGCCAACCTTTATTAATGCCCTTATACATATAATGTCCCTTAAACATATGCCGCACATTATTAATGCCCTTATATAGAAAATGACACACATACAATAAAATCCCTTTTACATATGCTGCACATTATTAGTGCACTTATACACATAATGACACACATAGTGCACCTTACACATATACCGCTCATTATTAATGCGTTTATACACATGACACACATAATGCCCCTTACACATATGCCAAACACTACTGCACAACCAACCCACCCGCACACAGCCCTCACATGGCCGCTAACACTGTGATATCTGCCTTTGCTTGGATACAGTGTGCCCTCATACATCTTGCCTCAATACGCCATGCAGCAGGAGATGCCTGACAGGAGTCAGTTGGCAGCTCTGCTTACTTTGGGCGCCTTTTTAACTTGGCTTCTGTGCATTACTATGTGACTAGGATGCACAAGCAGCTTCTGCTGATTAAAATTATATTCAGCATGCATATATTCTGTGTGCGACTGTGGCTGCATCTGCATCCGAAATGCTACATTACAGTGATTTCCAGAAATACACTGTAACATAGCATTTCATATACAGATACAGCCGCAGTGACACACAGAATATAGGCATGCCACATATCATTTTAATCAGCAGAAGCTGCTTGTGCCCCTAGGTAAACCAAATGCCCTAGGCATTTGCCTAGTTTACCTATGCCTAGGGTCGGCTATGTGCATACCCACTTTAAATGCTAAAATATTGTTTAGTGTGTATTTTATATGCAGCCATTGGTCGCACCAAAGAAACTTGCACCAGTCTCATGCTAAGTGCAGAATCTCCATCACAGTAAAGCATCCAATTTGAGTGAAAGTGCCATATCTATAATGGGTGCAAAGTGTGTGGTGAACACGGGTCCTTGGGTTACGTTTTACACATGCATGATAGGAAAATAACTGGGAAAATGGCATGCCCACTAGTTTTTGGCACAACGCTATGGTCTCCTTGTGAAAGTAGTGCTCAGAAACTACTTCGCTGCCAGCAGTGGCATAACTAGAAATTTTTCTCCCCCAAGCCAAAACATTCTCTGGCGCCCCCCCCCCCCCCCCATAATTGCCACTAGTAAAGTGATGAATCTGTGTGTGCCGAAGGGGGCGTCGTCTTGCTGAAATGGGCATGGCTTTGCATAAGGGTGCGTGGCATTGCAGGAAAAGACTACCTTATACCCAAGTTTTGCAACCTGCACGCTCAGACGTTGGCCACCACAGGAAAAACAATAATCCTGATTTATGCCCCTTACATTATTTGTCATTTTTCCTCTTTATAGTAATGCCCAGTATACATTATGTCACATACTGCAATGGCCCATAGACATTATGCCACACACAATAATGCCCATTACACAATATGCCACACACCATGATGCCCCTGACACATTATGACACACACCGTAGTGCCTGTGACACATTATGCCATGCATCGCAATGCCTGTTATACATTATGCTATACACGCAATGCCCCTGATACATAATAGCACATACAATGCCTGTGACACATTATGACACACACCGCAATGTCCGTGATACATTATGCCACACACTGCAATGCCCATTACACATTAAGCCCTACAGTAAGGCTTCTAATTACTTTTAAAATTGCCTGCTCGTTGCCAGGGGTTTCATGCTCTTGGTTCCATGCACGGTGCCAGGGGTTTTCATGCTCAGGGTGTCATACTCGTAGCCAGGGGTTTCATGCACTAGGTGTTATGCTTGTTGCCAAAGGTATCATATGCAGGGTTTCAAGCATGTTGCCAGGGGGTAATATTCGTTGCTAGGGGTTTTATGCACTGGGTGTCATGCTCGTTGCTAAGGAGTAATGCTTGTTGACAGGGATTTCATGAGCTGGGTGTTGTGCTTGTTACCAGGGGGTAATTCTTGTCACTAGGGCTGTGGTCCCAGTGCCACATATGCCCCCAGTGCCAGATATTCCCACACAGTGCCAGATAAAAATATGCCCCCATAGTGTCAGAAACACATATGACCCCAGTGCCAAATATGACCCCCAGTGCCAGATACACATAGTTCTGATTGGCTCACTAACCAGCACTTCATTTAACAGACATGCCGCCGCCGGAGACCCAGGAGGGACAGACACGAGAGGCGCGCGCTATGACCTCCGGCTCCTTCCCAAAATTTAAAGCAGCAATCAGTGGCGGCGGCGGCCCCGCAGCCCTGTGCCTCCAAGCCACCGCAGTGACTGCGGGCGGCAGTAGTTATGCCACTGGCTGCCAGCTAGAGAGGAGGGGACCCAGAGACTGCAAACGGGCCCCCTCCTCTCTTAAAGATGAATGAGGAAGCAACTACGTTCACAACCAGTTAAGCCACACGCCCATAACACTCCCATAGCATGACGATAAGACCAACCACCTTTGTGCATCTCAATAGCCTCCTCCCAGGCATTATCCTGGTACATCCAGCACATTTCCAATACACGTCATATACCATGCATCTCAAATCAGTACTGCAACTCTATACGTATACAGTACGGGACACACGTGCAGTGCAACCTCTTAGCAAATTAGAGGCATGCGCAGTACAAAATAATTGCATGGATATTTTTACAATTAAAGACATATTTGCTTTTCATTCATTTGCTGTGATCTTCAGTAAAAGAAAAAAACAACCATAAGCAAAAAAAAAAACCCAAATAAACAATTTGTAGGCCATTTTGAGAAGATATTATTTACTGCGTCAGGAGGAATATGCAAACCAATGCTATTTACAGAAAACATTAAGGTAGCGACGTAAATTCATCCCAGTTGCACGGAGGTGTGTAGGAGTTTCGTGCACCCTTCCCCTTTAAAAAATGGAAAACAAATTTGATGTGTTTGAGTGTGTATATAGATATATATCAGCAATGAGGAAGGACGCACACTAATCCATAAGTCAATTATGGAGTGTCAGGACCATATTAAATTGTATATATATTAGAGATGAGCGGGTTCGGTTCGTCGAGATCCGAACCCCCCCGAACTTCACCTATTTTACACGGGTCCGAGGCAGCCTCGGATCTTCCCGCCTTGCTCGGTTGACCCGAATGCGGCCGAACTTCATCATCCCGCTGTCGGATTCTCGCGAGATTCGTATTCTATGTAAAGAGCCACGCATCACCGCCATTTTTACTTGTGCATTTTAGATTGAACGGAGAGGACATGGCTACGTTCTCTCCCTGAAAAGCTCCATATCTGTGCTCAGTGTGCTGCAAATTTCTGTGCTCAGTGTGCTGCAAATATCTACGTTCTCTGCCTGAAAAGCTCCATATCTGTGCTCAGTGTGCTGCAAATATCTGTGCTCAGTGTGCTGCATTTTGGTGACCAACAGTATATAGTTGTACAGTACAGTAGGCCATTGCTGTATCTTGCAGCTTTGTGTCACTGCAAGTATCCATTCCATATCTGTGCTGCATTTTTGTGAGCAGTATATATAGTAGTACAGTGCAGCATTTTGGTGACCAACAGTACAGTATATAGTTGTACAGTACAGTAGGCCATTGCTGTATCTTGCAGCCCTGTGTCACTGCAAGTATCCATTCCATATCTGTGCTGCATTTTTGTGAGCAGTATATATAGTAGTACAGTGCAGCATTTTGGTGACCAACAGTATATAGTTGTACAGTACAGTAGGCCATTGCTATACTGGCATATAATTCCACACATTAAAAAATGGAGAACAAAAATGTGGAGGGTGAAATTGGGAAAGATCAAGATCCACTTCCACCTAGTGCTGAAGCTGCTGCCACTAGTCATGGCAGAGACGATTCAATGCCATCAACGTCGTCTGCTAAGGCCGATGCCCAATGTCATAGTAGAGAGCATGTAAAATCCAAAAAACTAAAGTTCAGTAAAATGACCCAAAAATCTAAATTAAAAGCGTCTGAGGAGAAGCGTAAACTTGCCAATATGCCATTTACGACACTGAGTGGCAAGGAACGGCTGAGGCCCTGGCCTATGTTCATGGCTAATGGTTCAGCTTCACATGAGGATGGAAGCACTCATCCTCCCGCTACAAAACTGAAAAGAGTTAAGATGGCAAAAGCACAGCAAAGAACTGTGCGTTCTTCTAAATCACAAATCCCCAAGGAGAGTCCGATTGTGTCAGTTGCGATGCCTGACCTTCCCAACACTGGACGGGAAGAGGTGGCTCCTTCCACCATTTGCACGCCCCCTGGAAGTGCTGGAAGGAGCATCCGCAGTCCAGTTCCTGATAGTCAAATTGAAGATGTCACTGTTGAAGTACACCAGGATGAGGATATGGGTGTTGCTGGCGCTGAGGAGGAAATTGACAAGGATGATTCTGATGGTGAGGTGGTTTGTTTAAGTCAGGCACCCGGGAAGACACCTGTTGTCCGTGGGATGAATATGGCCATTGACATGCCTGGTCAAATTACAAAAAAAATCACCTCTTCGGTGTGGAATTATTTTAACAGAAATGCGGACAACAGGTGTCAAGCCGTGTGTTGCCTTTGTCAAGCTGTAATAAGTAGGGTAAGGACGTTAACCACCTAGCAACATCCACACTTATACGTTACCTGGAGCGCATTCATCAGAAGTCATTAACAAGTTCAAAAACTTTGGGTGACAGCAGAAGCAGTCCACTGACAACTAAATCCCTTCCTCTTGTACACAAGCTCCTGCAAACCACACCACCAACTCCCTCAGTGTCAATTTCCTCCTTAGACAGGAAAGCCAATAGTCCTGCAGGCCATGTCACTGGCAAGTCTGACGAGTCCTCTCCTGACTGGGATTCCTCCGATGGATCCTTGAGTGTAACGTCTACTGCTGCTGGCGCTGCTGGGAGTCGATCATCATCCCAGAGGGGAAGTCGGAAGACCACTTGTACTACTTCCAGTAAGCAATTGACTGTCCAACAGTCCTTTGCAAGGAAGATTAAATATCACAGCAATCATCCTGTTGCAAAGCGGATAACTCAGGCCTTGGCAGCTGTGTTGGTGTTAGACGTGCGTCCGGTATCCGGCGTTAGTTCACAGGGACTTAGAGAATTTCTTGAGGTAGTGTGTCCCCGGTACCAAATACCATCTAGGTTCCACTTCTCTAGGCAGGCGATAGCGAGATTTTACCAATTAATATCAGCGATTTATAATTAATTATTAATTACAGGGATCTTGCCAAATGATTCCAGTGATTTTGTCATTTTCTTCCAGTGTTTTGGACCAATAATGCCATTGATTAGATCGAATAATTCCTGTGATTTTGTCATTTTCTTCCAGTGATTTGGACCTATAATACCATTGATTAGAACGAATAATTCCTGTGATTTTGTCATTTTCTTCCAGTGATTTGGACCAATAATACCATTGATTAGAACAAATAATTCCTGTGATATTGAGGTGTTGTGTCGCTTAGCTTAGCCATCCAGAAACCACAGTGCACCTCTTTTTTCTCTTTTCTTTGCATCATGTGCTGTTTGGGGCCAATTTTTTTAAGTGCCATCCTGTCCGACACTGCAGTGCCACTCCTAGATGGGCCAGGTGTTTGTGCCGCCCACTTGGGTCGCTTAGCTTAGTCATCCAGTGACCTCGGTGCAAATTTTAGGACTAAAAATAATATTGTGAGGTGTTCAGAATAGACTGGAAATGAATGGAAATTATGGTTATTGAGGTTAATAATACTATAGGATGAAAATTACCCCCAAATTCTATGATTTAAGCTGTTTTTGAAGAGTTTTTGAAAAAAAACACCCGAATCCAAAACCACCCGAATCCAACAAAAAAATTTCAGGGAGGTTTTGCCAAAATGCGTCCGTATCCAAAACACGACCGCGGAACCGAATCCAAAACCAAAACACAAAACTCTAAAAATTTCCGGTGCACATCTCTCTCTCTCTCTCTCTCTCTCTCTCTCTCTCTCTCTATATATATATATATATATATATATATATATATACACTGCTCAAAAAAATAAAGGGAACACTAAAATAACACATCCTAGATCTGAATGAATGAAATATTCTTATTAAATACTTTGTTCTTTACATAGTTGAATGTGCTGATAACAAAATCACACAAAAATTATCAATGGAAATCAAATTTATTAACCCATGGAGGTCTGGATTTGGAGTCACCCTCAAAATTAAAGTGGAAAAACACACTACAGGCTGACCCATCTTTGATGTAATGTCCTTAAAACAAGTCAAAATGAGGCTCAGTAGTGTGTGTGGCCTCCACGTGCCTGTATGACCTCCCTACAGCCCACACAAGTGGCTCAGGTAGTGCAGCTCATCCAGGATGGCACATTAATGTGAGCTGTGGCAAGAAGGTTTGCTGTGTCTGTCAGCGTAGTGTCCAGAGCATGGAGGCACTACCAGGAGACAGGCCAGTACATCAGGAGTCGTGGAGGAGGCCATAGGATGGCGAACAACCCAGCAGCAGGACCACTACCTCCGCCTTTGTGCAAGGAGGAACAGGAGGAGCACTGCCAGAGCCCAGCAAAATGACCTCCAGCAAGCCACAAATGTGCATGTGTCTACTCAAATGATCAGAAACAGACTCCATGAGGGTTGTATGAGGGCCAACGTCCACAGGTGGGGGTTGTGCTTACAGCCCAACACCGTGCAGGACGTTTGGCATTTGCCAGAGAACACCAAGATTGCCAAATTCGCCACTGGTGCCCTGTGCTCTTCACAGATGAAAGCAGGTTCTCACTGAGCACATGTAACAGACGTGACAGAGTCTGGAGACGCCAAGGAGAATGCTCTGCTGCCTGCAACATCCTCCAGCATGACCGGTTTGGCAGTGGGTCAGTAATGGTGTGGGGTTGCATTTCTTTGGGGGGCCGCACAGCCCTCCATGTGCTGGCCAGAGTAGCCTGAATGCCATTAGGTATCGAGATGAGATCCTCAGACCCCTTGTGAGACCATATGCTGGTGCGGTTGGCCCTGGGTTCCTCCTAATGCAAGACAATGCTAGACCTCATGTGGCTGGAGTGTGTCAGCAGTTCCTGCAAGATGAAGGCATTGATGCTATGGATTGGCCCGCCCGTTCCCCAGACCTGAATCCAATTGAGCACATCTGGGACATCATGTCTTGCTCCATCCACCAATGCTACATTGCACCACAGACTGTCCAGGAGTTGGCGGATGCTTTAGTCCAGGTCTGGGAGGAGATACCTCTGGAGACCATCCGCCACCTCATCAGGAGCATGCCCAGGCGTTGTAGGGAAGTCATACAGGCACGTGGAGGCCACACACATTACTGAGCCTCAGTTTGACTTGTTTTAAGGACATTACATCAAAGTTGGATCAGCCTGTAGTGTGTTTTTCCACTTTAATTTTGAGGGTGACTCCAAATCCAGACCTCTATGGGTTAATAAATTTGATTTCCATTGATAATTTTTCTGTGATTTTGTTGTCAGCACATTCAACTATGTAAAGAACAAAGTATTTAATAAGAATATTTCATTCATTCAGATCTAGGATGTGTTATTTTAGTGTTCCCTTTATTTTTTTGAGCAGTGTATATACAGGTAGTAGCAAACCAAAGGAAAGGGAACAGCACATCCTTTCAGCAATAAAGTGCAATGTGAGTTTTAATTCCATAAAAAGTTTTCCATATGGCAAATGTTCAAGTAAAGGCAATGCATAATACTTTACTTTCAGGAGGAATGTCTCCCATGCTGTACAGAGCGTTGACCGGGTGCATGTAAAGTATTATTCATTGCCTTGACCTGAGCATTTGCCATATGGAAAACTTTTCATGGAATTAAAATTCACTTTATTGCTACAAGGATGTGCTGGTCCCTGGCCTTTTGTTTGCTGCTATGCTGCTGAAGATCAGTTTGCATATATATACAGTAGATATATACATATATATTATATATACAGTATATATAGAGTATGTATACTATATATACACACACACATGACTTACAGAAATAAATAGATAGCGCTCTCAGTCGGTCTACAGGGACTGGAGTATGCAGTGAATTGGCAGGGCTTCAGCTACGCTGTGTGACGATGGCTGACGGGCCAGATTTAGACTCCTGATATTCAGTCGTCTGCAGTATGCAAAATCAGAATTCACTGGTGGGTCCCTCTCACTGTCCAGCAGCAGCGGCGGGTACAGCATTGCTTGCTACGGCGCAGGCTGAGCAGTACTAGGCAGGAGCTATCCTGTTCCCTTACTGCAGGTGTTAGCAGGGCTTCTAGGACAGAACTCTGCCGCAGCAGCGGGTGCACCGCACAACATTGTTGGAACAGCAGCAGTCACACTTGGATCCCGCTGTGAACCATAGAGGTGCTGCTGTATATGTAGGTGCCCCTTCAGGGCTTGGAGCCTGGTGGCAGGTGCCTCCATTGTCTCTGGCAGTTACGCCCCTGCATCAAGGTATAATTTCTGGTGGATACAACATATAGTAACTATTACTGACATTATAGTTAGAATATGGCCAGACCAATAAGCGACAACATTGACTCATCAAGTACTAAGAAAAGCCTCAGTGGTGATAGGGTTAATGAACAGTTCTTCCTTGTACTGTATAGCAAATGCTATTTAAAGTGCTATAGGTTTTTGCAATTCTGATGTGCTAAGGTTTTGCCTTAAATTCAACTGATCCCTCGAAAAGTGACTTTTATCTGTGCTTTCTGCTTTAGCAGAATACCGCTAATTTTAGCTATATATGTAAGTTATAACACAGTATATTTTTTTTATTAAAATGTGAATCTCAGGCAGCTAATCAGTCTTTGTGGAGCTGCCAACTTTCAAGTATTTCAGTTTAAGAAATAAACTTTCAGCGACTAAGCAGTGATTGCAACAACTCACGGAACACTTGAGGTTTCACATATTATTATAGAAAATATATGTAAGTATAATGAGACATTAGCTCACTCAGTGGTTAAAAATAACAACTACAAGAGTACAAGACTTGGACAATCTGGAATTTTTTTCTAATTGTGTTGTGCCCACTGCAACTAAATTAGGGTTCACCTGTGTCCCAGTTTTCCAATGATGGTCCACAAAATTTGCAGCTCCCACCCAGTGTTGGACTGGGGCATGAGGGGCCCACCGGGGAAATGCAGTGGTAGGGGCCCATTCTTAGAGGCTTGGCTAACCATTAGCGCATGGTCTGGGTCCCGTAAAAAATAATAATATATATAGTAAATATTGCTAGTGCATGCATGATAATGTACCAGATTAATAACAGCACTGCACTGTAGAAAATTCACCATAGTCCTGTGCAGTATAATGTAACACATTCATAATGAATAAGTGAGAGGGTGGGCCCCACCAGTGGTTTCCCCTGTACCCCTATGGGCCAGTCCGAGCCTGCTCCCATCCTATTCTCACTAAAATTCATATTCCACAACAATCCAAAGTAATAGGAAAAGTTGGGATGGGTTACTATGCGGTTTTACATTGTTTGGGTACATGTGTGTCCCAGTAATTTTCACTTGATGTGACACCCCTGATAGAAAGTAGAAGGCAACATTTTTAAATGATTGTGGTGTGTCACATACCATGCAATTCTAGAAGATACCAAAAGTAAATTAAGTCATCCAGTTATGCAATATCTGAATTGAAAGAATACATATTTAGCAAGTTAATGTTTATTGCAAGCATTAAATTACCTATTGGTAATTGCTAGACAACTCATTATTTCCATAAATTACAAATGTGGGATGAATGGAAAAATGGGAGACAGAGTTACACCAATAGTTTTGGAATTATTTCTGTCAATTCTTTTTTTCAGTTTCCATGGTAACCCAATGTTTGCCTTTTTAGTGCACATGAGGAATTCTAGAAGATGATTGTTTAATATGGTAGTATTATGCTGCGGCTGTATTGTTTAAGGTTACGTTCTTAAAATAAATTTTGATAAAAAAAAATACTTAATACTTTCTTATGTAATCCCACCAGAGAGAAGAAAAATATTTTTTCCCTTTTATTTTTTTAATGGCATGTAAATTATTTCAGCAATTCATTCTACAGTAATAAAACCAGTGTGACATTACCATAATATGTTTTTAAGGAATTTGGATTTAATTTCTCAAATTCTCCATCTGAAGTCATGAACAAAATTGTCTTGCTGCTTCCAACGCCCACAATTAGCGAACACTTTTATTGAAGTAATTAGGTTAATGGATTTTTTTTTTGTTGCACTTTGGCAGGTAATAAAATTAGGAAATTAGTTAAGTCTATTTTATAGATTGGTCAGTAAGGTGGATAGGCAAATAATTATAATTTGAGCATTATATTACTGTATTGATTTTGAAATTTGTAGAGATTGGTTTCATCTATTCATTAGATTTTTTTAACACAGCACCGACAACCTAGATTTCCTGAACAACCCATTGCTGTATTTAAAGAGAAACATCAACTTTAATGTAAAAATATATTTGATAGTGATTGCACTATGGCATTAACTATCTACTTAGAGGGATATCCAATTATCCATGGTAATTTACTGAGGTTAATGGATTCGCTGGGGGACCTATCCTATTAGCCTTGATGCTGAGTTTATTGGTGGAATTTAACCAAATCCACAATAATTAAAACTATTTTTAAACCAAATACATAGGTAATCAGCTTTGGATAATTATATTGTCCGATTATGACCATCAGGCAAAAATCGCTAATAGGTTACCCCCTTAAATCTACTAAAAGACTCTGGGGAAAATGTATTAAAGGGTGGTTTGAAATTGCTGTATATACTAATGCCATCATGCCAAAATATGTAAGTGTAGAAACTGCAGTAACAGAAATCACCCAATAAAAAAAAACACAAGATAACCCGCCAACCAAAACAGGTGATTGCGACAGGCTAGATAGCTCCAGCAGCTATCAGAAGGTGAGGGCCGACAATAAATACAGTTTTAAAAAGAGCAACATGGGGCGCCACAACCTATTTGGTTGGGTATAGGTCATTAGGTCGACCACACTTAGGTCGACAGTCATTAGGTCAACCACTTTTGGTCGACATGCATTAGGTCAACATGGTCACTAAGTTGACATGGTCATTAGGTCAACATGAACAAGGTTGACCTAAGTGTTGTCGACCTAATGACTGTATCCCATTTGGTTTGGGGGTCAAGATCTAATTTAATTTAGAGTTCCCTAAATGGCTGAATGTTGCCACCTCAAGGGCACCTGGACTGGTCTATTTACTAACCCTTGGATGGAGATAAAGTGGAAGGAGATAAGTACCAGCCAATCAGCTCCTAACTGTTATTTTTCAAACCCAGTTTGTGACAAGGCAGTTAGGAGCTGATTGGCTGGTCCTTTATCTCTGTCCACTTTATCTCCATCCAAGGCTTAGTAAATAGGCCCCCTACTCGCCAAAACACCTACCTGATGACAGAGTTATCTATCTATCTATCTATCTATCTATCTATCTATCTATCTATCTATCCATCCATCTATCCATCCATCTATCTACAGATACAGCCATCGTCAGCTTACCAGCGAATGGGTTGTATGTGCAGCCACATCGCAAATGTAACTAGCTGCACCTGTGTGCGACTCAAATGTACACAACCATGCAATCCTATGGATCATGGGTGCATGCGTGGTGCAGACTTTATAGGGTACATTTTCAGCAGAATCCATTTGGAAATAGGCGGAGGTCAGGGGGTGGGAGGACAGAGGGGACACAGGTGGGAGAGGGAAGGAGTGAGTAACATATGAATTGGGAGGTGAGGAGGGCACAAAGCTGGTCCCAGAAGAGGGGCCAGACCACAGTTACTTGCCACACATTGTAGGGGCTAGAACTGGGAGCAGGGATGCGGAGGACCCTGGAGGCAGGCGGAGAAAGGCTGTGGGGAGGGAAGTGGTGGAGTTGCACAGAAAGGGTTATTACCTGCCTCCTGACACTGCCCATTTAACTGTAGATGGCAGCTGCACTTCACCCCTCGACACAGTACTTTGACTGGCAACTCTCAAATATTTGGGTGGAGGAGAAGCTGCCCCCTTTCCCCCTCTGTTCCAGCGTGAGCAACCATTTTGTATTGATAAAGCAGAGAAATAGCTGCAACAATACTCTTATGGGGAAATTTTTTTAATTCAAATATTTGGGTGCAAAAATAATGCTACATTTGATTGAAAGTAATATTATTTATGACTTATGTTAAAGGGAAATACTAAATCATTATTACTTGGCACTGTATTTCTAACAGTACAAATGTATCAATTCAAAGGCTCTATAAGTGGCATGCATATTATAAAATATAAAATATTACCCTCTATAAAACTCTGTTACCAAAATGAAGTTTTTCTTTGAATGTGCTGCACAGCCTCGATCAGCATTCCAGCCTCCTTTTAATCAAAAAAATTGTAGCAAACAGGAGCAGTTTGAGCATTACTACTGTAATGGAATGGCTGTGGCGCCAACAGACATACACAATGACGCAATATCCACTGAATGGGGAAGCCCATTGTATAACAGTTGCAGGGTGAGCTAATATTCTCTTGTCAACCACATAGACAATTGGGAGCTAGAAGTTTTTCTTTGTAAATCTGGGCTGTCTATTAATCCCAGTCTTGGGAATGCTTATTACAATCATTCTAAAAACAACACAAATCATAAAATAAGTCAACAATGTAAAAAACAAACAAACATTTTTTACATACATTTAAATCTTGATATTAACAACTTGAGGATTAATTAATAAAATATATTGCTACAAACACTATATTTATCATTGAACTTTGTTTCTAATGTAGATATTGAGATGCCTATGTCAAAATGCACTGTAGCTATATACACTGCTATGTGGGAACTTGGGAAGCAATTAAAAATTAAAGAATGTTGGAGTCCTTGCAAATCTTGTGTTTGCCTAGATATACCTCTGTTGTTTGGCTATACATATGAAAAGTTCTTGCAGGTTCCTAGGAGATATAGTCTGGCTCCAGCTAAGCTCTAGCTAACTCCTGGGGGCAACTTTACATGGACCATGCCTGATAATTCGTCAATTAATAAAAAGGTTATGATGGTGTCACTACTGCTGGCAATGTCTATGGTGATAATATAGATCAGTAACACTCTAGATTCCATGATTAGACTCAATAGCATGACATGTTCCAACGGTCTTCCTACAGTACTTTCACTATTTAGCTAACATCTGTCATTACAAAGGCTGGACCATGCCAAGGGAATCCTGCAAAGTAGTAGCTGAGATCCATTATGCCTTTTTTTCAGGATATTGGCTGGAAGAGGAGCAGACATTCCATGCTGGTCAGCCAAAACCAAAAATGTGACATCTGTTTCTATGGGATACAGAATGTTACCCATAATTTCCAACTCTCCCGGAAGAGGCTCGCAATTTTTGGGGTAGCCCCCCCCCCCCCCCCGCACCCCCGGAAGAGCAGGCAAATCTCCTGCATCCTGCCTGCACCCTAGTGAAGTGGGTAGGATGGAGGATGGAGAGATACTCTCCAGTATTCCTGGATCCGTGTGGTAGGGGATGAGCTAAAATGACACAAATCTCATAATTTTAGCCACACCCCCTTCCCACGGACCTGAGAATCACCGCATTTTCAGAATGTGGGGGTGGAGCTTGATGACATCACAACCCATAGATAAAGTACCAACCAACCAGCTCCTATCTGTCGTTTTTCAAACACAACCTATAATATGGAAGTTAGAAGCTTATTTGTTGGTAGTTTATCTCAGGGCCGCAAGGAGGGGTTTACAGAAAGTGCAGCTGCACTGGGTGGGACAGACTGGAGGCAACACCAGCTGTATCTGCCCTCTGGTGCATGCCGCCTCCTCCTCTGGGTCACAGATCCCACGCTGTGTGGGGAGAGAGGCTGTGTCTTTTCCCCTAGTGCTGTGGGTGATGTACTGCTGTTTGGAGCATCTGTAAGGCACTCTGAACAGCAGGCATTGGGGTTGATTAGTTATTTATGGAAGCTTGACCACCGTCCAGAGGGCTGGTGAAGCACGGCCACATTGGCGCGCTGTTACGGGACTGCTATATTTCTGTCCACTTTATCACTCTCCAAGGATTAGTACATCTCCTCCTGAATCCCTGCACAACAGGTGAGGAGAGGCAGAAGGGATAAAAAAAAAATACTTTTTTTATTGGGCTACTTCTGGTCCTGTAATGCTTGTCACCCACTGGCATGGTTAGCTGGTTAATTTAGTCAGTTTCAACCAAATAGGCAGATCATAGTATGCCATACTTATCTATTCCCTGGAAATGTTCGGGAGACTCACCAGGTCACCCTCCCACTTAAGTGCACGGAATGGGAGGCATGATGATGTGATTGATGGCTAATCCTGGTATTGTGTCCCGACCCCCTCTTCACAGTGATATGAGCAGGAGGAAGGGCCATGATGAGCAGATTTATGTTACTCCTCAGCCCTGGCCACACATATATCCTTGTAGGCAGGGCTGGGGCTAGGGTGCTTTACTACCCCCTGAAAACTATACATTTGCATCCTCTTTCAAAAGGAACAGCTCCCCATTCCTCCCTAACCCCCATAAAAATGATACGGGAATCTTCAGGTCCCCCTTTGCCATATATGCTAATTATTTTGCCCATAATCCATTATGACTGTAACTTATGTAATGTTTGCACTATTTTGTTGCATTACTGACATATAGGAATCAATGCATGGTGATTAGCATATAGTAAATATTATAAAAGTAAAATTGTATTAGAAAAAAAAATTAAAGCCTCCATAATTCTAAATGCTTAGGCTAAAAAGTGGTGTATAAGAAGGCTAAGATACCATCCTTAATCAGTGGAGGAGAGACAGCTGAGACGGAACAGAAAAGAGGGTGGCCAGTGAGCACACTGTCTGTAAGTCAGGGGAAGGGACTTGGGAGCGCTGTCTCAGCCTGCCTGTCATACAGTGTGGCAGGGCAGAAACAGTGGATAACTCAAAGAGCGGGGAAGATGCCTCTCCAGCCTGGTGACCGCCAGCTAAGCATATCCCCTCTTACTTCATTGCGCCGACCCCCCTTTTAGGTATTGCATTCTTTACAGAGCATGATCGGACTTGTAGTGATACAGCAGCTGGTGATCCATACGATGTCTATCTCTGCATGAATTGATTTATTCAAGCTCCTTTAGCAAACTGACATACTGTATCTAGTGATACACTGCAAACATTATTTAAAATGGCTTGTAAAATGTGCACTATATAATTTAATTTAAATATCAAATACATTTAGCTATACTGCTATGTTTATTTATTTTGCTTGTACACCAATAAGCAGATCTGCAGTCACTGATTAGTTTTGATTAGGCACGTTAGAGGGTTTTCCAACCCAGGCACGTATCAATTTACAAATGATCAGGCCCTTGCATTTTGTTCATCTTCTTGATTAAAAAGCTTTTGCTTCAGTATACCTTAATTAAATGTGCTTGTGGTCAATATTTCCTTGACAGCTTTTCAAGAAGTCTTTATTTGTGCATAATTGGTTTGTAGATAAAGCTATGATGAACCAATTACACAGTTGGGGAACACACCCTTAGCCAGAAGCATATTGTTTTACTAGGCCATTTTAGAGTGTATGTCAACAAAACAGGATTAGGCAATCTAGGTCCATGCCAATGTGTATGTCTTCATGTTCACTAGGTAATATAAGAGCTTAGAAACAACACTTATCGAACAACACTTAAAGTCACATTACAACCTAATCCAAACCTCCAGTGGGAGGTGAAGTAGCTTTTCTCCATGAATTGCGTCAATGCTATGGTTGGTTTCATCAAGCCTCCACAGTAGTAGGCAGACCCAGGAGCCTAGCTTACACTCTCAGGAGTCTGGAAGAGATCCCTCTAATTCATGAGTCTCTTGAACAATAAAGAAGAGTAGGCAAGTCTGATCTTGTCTGGAACACCTTATAAATTCACTATTTTAAAATAGCAGCAGAACATGAGCACTATGACCAAGGTATCCAGACTCCAGGTCGACAGCACAAAGGTCGATACACCTTAGGTCGACGCCAATTGGTCGACACACCTTATGTCGACATGGACAAAAGGTCGACATGGACAAAAGGTCGTCAGGAACAAGGTCGATGTGGAAAAAGGTCGACATGAGTTTTTCACGATTTTTTTCCTTTTTTTTACCTTTTCATACTTAACGATCCACGTGGACTACGATTGGAACGGTAATCTGTGCCGAGCGAAGCGAAGGCACCATGCCCGAAGCATGGCGAGCGAAGCGAGCCTTGCGAGGGGACGCGGTGCACTAATTGGGGTTCCCGGTCACTCTACTAAGAAAACGACACCCAAAAAACATAAAAAACTCATGTCGACCTTTTTCCATGTCGACATTGTTCCTGTCGACCTTTTGTCCATGTCGACCTTTTGTCCATGTCGACCTAAAGTGTGTCGACCAATTGGCGTCGACCTAAGGTGTGTCGACCTTTGTGCTGTCGACCCTCAGTCCCAGACCCATGACCAATCAGAAGCTCCATGATTCAAGTTTCACATTGTTCACAGAGCCCTTGGTAAAAATGGAAAAGCAGATGCTCTTATACTTATATTTCACATTAGTGGCAGATGTACTAAGCCTTGGAGAATGATAAAGTGGAGAGAGATAAAATAATAATCAGTGCCCAACTCATTTTTCAAATACAGCCTGGAACTTGGCAGTTAAGAGCTGATTGGTTAGTACTTTTTATCTCTCCTCTTTATCATCTTCCTTCTCCCCCTATATATTATTCCTTATAATACAGTACATGACTAGAAGCTTTGTGACAAAGAAATTAAAACGTTTTAGTATTTTAATAACGATTGTAAATTCTGTCTGGTTATGCTTCATTCTCAAAGTACATGTTTCATAAAGCATGTGAACATTTTGAAAGACTTTTACAGCCCGTGTATTACACAGAGTGTACGCACAAAGACAATGTTGAGTTTGAGACGGACAGTATCAGAAATGTTGTGGAAAAGTGAAGGTTGTTTTTGTATCCTGACTGGTAGGTGGCTAGAAATTTACACAAAAATGGTTTGTTCGGTGGGTGTGCTATGGTAATGTAGTGGGAATGTCAGAGAAAGTGGCAGCTTTCACAGATACACATCCACAAGCATACAGTAGGAGGCTGTGGTATGATGGAGAAACTGTACCTGCTATAGGGCTGGTCCAAGCATCCATTGTGCAACTATTGGTGGCATATAAGGACACACTAATTGGTATTATAGCATGCATGGATGCTAAAAGTGGTCTCAGGTTTTGCACATTTGGCTGCACAGATGTATACGAGAGGAGCTTGTATTAGCATTTGCATAATGTGCAGATGGGCTACCACCAATATATGCTGCTGTGTGTGCTTCTGCGTGCAACTTAAATTCAGACCCATAATGAGAGACAGGAAAGCCTGGAAAGACTCTGTACCAGGTAACAGATTCAGTAGGAGATGGAGCAGAAATCATGCTTGGAATGGTTGGCCCAGTGTTCTGTCTGGCTGAAGTAAATCAGGGTAATGGGAAAGACAAGAGTGATGGAATGGGCCACATAGCTTTCAACATGTATAAATGCAGAATAGAAAAAAAAAATAAGCCCCACACTGATCCTCCCAAACTCCACCCCTCATCCTGCCCCAAGCATCCACTTTTGAGCTAAGTCACACTTTATATGTAAGCTTCACCCCTTTTGAAGACCATGATTCAAGACTGTCCCACCAAAATCAGGACATGAGTGAGGTGTGGACCCACAAAACAAATAATGCAGAGATAGTTTATGAGCAACTATGAAATGTATGCGCTTGGTCACTCACTCTCTCATATGGATAAGGAATGCCCTACCATGGCCATAGTATCAATTATATTATTATAATTGATGACTAGTGATGTCATATGGTGACAATGACAAGGCTTTTACAGCCATTTTTGCAAAACATGGGAGACTCCTGGCTTTTCACCCTGCCTAATGAAGTTGACAGGACATTAATGATGTGAGTATCTGGGATTTGGGGTGTTGTGCAACACAGGGCTCGATGAGGAAGTTACAAGTTGCATCACAGCCAACCTTGAATTTGTCCCATGGACCTTCAGCCTGGAATCTCACAGTGGAATCGTTAAAAAAAATAGCTGCGGAAGATGCAAGAATTCACACCTCATGTTTCTGGGCCCAACCTGTTGATAAGTATGTACTATTTGTGGGGATGTAGTCAGGATCTCAACTGCCAGGACAATCAGAATCCTGATACCACTCACAATACCGACGGATGCCCAAGCTGAGTATCAGGGTTAGAGTTAGGCACTAGGGGAAGGGTTAGAGGTAGACTTTGGGAGGGGACAGACAGGGTTTGGCTGCAGGAAGGGATGATTAGGGTTAGGGTTAAATAATTACAGGTATACATTGGCATTGTGAGCATCTGGATTCTACTGTCGAGATTCTGAGCGTTGGGATCCCAACCACCAGTATTTCCATACTAATCCTTATTTGTGGTATACACAAGTTGGATAATAGTAGACACCAGCGGAATCAGCATATGAAGTGGGTCACGCAGTGAGACTTACCAGGAGCCACAACAGCAGAATAAATGTAGGGGCTCCCCGACTCTACATACTAGATGGCGTTCAAGCTTAATGGTAATAAGGCGCCAGACATGTGCAGTAGCACTGACAGGGGTTCTTTTGATAAAGGGGACAAATGTCTCAGTAAAAGCAAAGTGGAAATAGCACAGGAGCGCACTTCCATTCCAACAGAACCAATGAGAGCTCTTCGATTCAACAGAAACTAACTAGTTCCTGGTGAACTCATGGTCTGAATATTGTTTTAGCCCAAAAAGTATATCCAATCTATTTATATATGGGTACAAGTTTCATGACTTCTATTATAGATTTAGAATCAGCCTATGAAGAATTTCAATGTGCATTAAATATTAATATGGGTATAAGAGTTAATTTCCTTTGGGTGACACAGCATAGAAAAGATATTTCTATCTAAAAGGTTTTCATTTTTCTTTTGAAAACACAGACCTCTGGTTCTTCTTTCACATCACAGGAACATCCTTCAAAATGCAAGCTTAAAATGATCCCTTATTTTGATGCAGACATAAAAGACTTATTAATACAATTGCTTTCATGAAGAGTATTGTTATGTGGGAGAGAGGTGCCTGAGGAAAATACTGAGGTAGGGAATGGCACACAATGAGGGGACATGACGGGTCCTGAATGTGATTAGTAACTGAGAAGAAAAGAGATGGATTTGTTTTGTAGAATATTTAAAATGGCTCAGTTCATATAGTTGTCTCTAGGCATACCTTCCAATGTTACCAAGAACAAAATGCAGACAAAGGGTGTTGATCGCTCACTTGCAACTTTTAGCAACCATGCAAACGCATAGTCGCTGCCCACGGGGGAGTGTATTTTCGCTTTGCAAGTGTGTGAACACCTTTGCAGCCGAGCGCAGCAAAAACATTTTGTTCAGTCTCAGAGTAATACTCAGCCCTTGCACTCACTTCAGTCTTTTTGGTGGCGGAATTGACGTCAGACACCAGCCCTGCAAACGCCTGGACACGCCTGCGTTTTCCCAGACACTCACAGAAAACGGTCAGTTGACACCCATAAATGCCCTCTTTCTGTCAATCACCTTGCGTTCGACTGCGCGAATGGAATCTTTGCTAAATTCATCGCCCAGAACCGATCCACTTTGTACCTGTACGACACGCCTGCACATTGTGGTGCATACGCATACGCAGTTTTGCCATTTTTTTACCTGATTGCTGCGCTGCAAAAATCGCCAGCGAGTGATCAACCCAGAATGACCCCGAAAGTTGTCTATATTCTGGCATGAATTTGGCTTCCTCTCTGATCGATTGTAAATATTTCTAACAGTCACACCTTGAGCACTTTGAGCAGGTGCAGGTGGTGGTCACAGAATCAGAGCGGTTAGGCAGCATTCTCTACCTGCCTCCCAGCCTGCAGCTAGACAGTGAATGGCTGTCAGCATGTTGATTGGTGGATAGCTGGAGTTATCCACCAATCAGAGTGCTGACCGCCATTAACTGTATGAGAGCCTGCATCCAGACAGTGAATGGCTGTCATCATGCTGATTGGAGGATAGCTGGAGTTATCCACCAATCAGAGTGCTGATAGCCATTCACTGTATGAGAGCCTGCATCCAGACAGTGAATGGCTGTCAGCATGCTGATTGGTGGATAGCTGGAGTTATCCACCAATCAGAGTGCTGTATGAAAGCATGTAGTGAGATGGCGTGGGGCAACAGGAAGGGTGTGTATGGGTCCCAGTGCATTGCTTTTCCCAGGGCCTACAATGCTGTTAAGACAGCCATGTATGCACACCACAGTCCTTTATACTTACCTATGGAAAGCAAATAATATGTCTGGTAGAGAGTACCCCGACTCACCCTTTTATAGTTAGGAAGAAGCCCAAACTCAAGTAAAAAAGAGACTGAAAAGGTTTACTCTTAGGGATGTATTTACTACAGTGCGGGTTTATAGAAGTGGAGATGTTGCCCATAGCAACAAATCAGATTATAGCTATTATCTTTTAGATGGTGCTAGGTAAATGATAAGTAGAATCTCCAGTTCTATAAAACTGCAAGTTAGTAAATACATTACCTAAAGACCACAGTGTCTCTTAAGTGATTCTTGATTGCTCACCATGTCTATTAATTATGTATAATTAATTTAAAAACATTTGTTTATATAGCACATGCACATACTGTGGTGCTTACAATTAATTATCTAACAGCAAAACTGATACACTCACACACATTTCTACACTATCTACAACTGCATACTGTACAGATGCTTCAGATTGCAAAGACTAGTATACAGTTTGTTCTAATTTTTTTCCTACTTTGAACTGTCTTCCAAATATACTAACATTATGAAATGCATTATTCATCAAAGAAACAATCATGGCGGTAGTATTTGTTTTTGAATCACTTATATGACTGATACCCATGTTTTTTTATGATCAGAAATACTGCAGTATAAGGTGGGAGGTGTGTGTGTGTGTGTGTGTGTGTGTGTATATATATATATATATATATATATATATATATATAAAGTAGTATTCATATACAGGTTGAGTATCCCATATCCAAATATTCCGAAATACGGAATATTCCGCAATATGGAATTTTTTGAGTGAGAGTGAGATAGTGAATCCTTTGTTTTCTGATGGCTCAATGTACACAAACTTTGTTTAATACACAAAGTTATTAAAAATATTGTATTACAGGTTGAGTATCCCATATCCAAATATTCTGTAATACGGAATATTCCGAAATACGGACTTTTTTGAGTGAGAGTGAGATAGTGAAACCTTTGTTTTTTGATGGCTCAATGTACACAAACTTTGTTTAATACACAAAGTTATTAAAAATACTGTATTAAATGACCTTCAGGCTGTGTGTATAAGGTATATATGCAACATAAATGAATTGTGTGAATGTAGACACACTTTGTTTAATGCACAAAGTTATAAAAAATATTGTATTAAATGACCTTCAGGCTGTGTGTATAAGGTGTATATGAAACATAAATGCATTTTGTGCTTAGACTTGGGTCCTATCACCATGATATCTCATTATGGTAATCAATTATTCCAAAATACGGAAAAATCCGATATCCAAAATACCTCTGGTCCCAAGCATTTTTAGATAAGGGATACTCAACCTGTACATGACCTTCAGGCTGTGTGTATAAGGTGTATATAAAACAATTGAATTGTGTGAATGTACACACACTTTGTTTCATGCACAAAGTTATTAAAAATATTGGCTAAAATGACCTTCAGGCTGTGTGTATAAGGTGTATATGTAACACAAATGCATTCTGTGCTTAGACTTAGGTCCCATCGCCATGATATCTCATTATTAGTGATGAGCGGGTTCGGATCCTCAGGATCCGAACCCCCCCGAACTTCACCCATTTTACATGGGTCCGAGGCAGACTCGGATACTCCCGCCTTGCTCGGTTAACCCGAGCGCGCCCGAACGTCATCATCCCGCGGTCGGATTCTCGTGAGATTCGTATTCTATATAAAGAGCCGTGCGTCGCCGCCATTTTTCACTCGTGCATTGGAGATGATCGTGAGAGGACGTGGCTGGCGTCCTCTCAGTTTCTATGTTCAGTGGGCTGCAAATTGTGCTGCAAATATCTGTGCTCAGTGTGCTGCAAATATCTGTGCTCAGTGTGCTGCAAGTGCAAATATCTACATTCTCTGCCTGAAAAACGCTCCATATCTGACTGTGCTCAGTGTGCTGCAAATATCTGTGCTCAGTGTGCTAATTGCTTTATTGTGGGGACTGGGGACCAGCAGTATTATATAGAAGGAGGACAGTGCAGAGTTTTGCTGACCAGTGACCAGTGACCACCAGTATTATACATTCTCTGCCTGAAAAACGCTCCATATCTGTGCTTCATTGTAGTATATAGTAGGAGGAGAGTGCAGAATTTTGCTGACCACCAGTATAACTATATATGTAGCAGTACGGTACAGTAGTCCACTGCTCTACCTACCTCTGTGTCGTCAAGTATACTATCCATCCATACCTGTGGTGCATTTCAGTTTTGCACAGTTTGCTGACCACCAGTATATACTATATAGCAGTACGGTATAGAAGGCCACCTCTCTACCTACCTCTGTGTCATCAAGTATACTATCCATCCATACCTGTGGTGCATTTCAGTTTTGCACAGTTTGCTGACCACCAGTATATACTATATAGCAGTACGGTACAGAAGGCCACTGCTCTACCTACCTCTGTGTCGTCAAGTATACTATCCATCCATACCTGTAGTGCATTTCAGTTTTGCACAGTTTTCTGACCACCAGTATATACTATATAGCAGTATGGTACAGTAGGCCACTGCTCTACCTACCTCTGTGTCGTCAAGTATACTATCCACCCATACCTGTGGTGCATTTCAGTTTTGCACAGTTTGCTGACCACCAGTATGTACTATATAGCAGTACGGTACAGTAGGCCACTGCTCTACCTACCTCTGTGTCATCAAGTATACTATCTATCCATGCCTGTGGTGCATTTCAGTTTTGCACAGTTTGCTGACCACCAGTATATACTATATAGCAGTACGGTACAGAAGGCCACTGCTCTACCTACCTCTGTGTCGTCAAGTATACTATCCATCCATACCTGTGGTGCATTTCAGTTTTGCACAGTTTGCTGACCACCAGTATATACTATATAGCAGTATGGTACAGTAGGCCACTGCTCTACCTACCTCTGTGTCGTCAAGTATACTATCCACCCATACCTGTGGTGCATTTCAGTTTTGCACAGTTTGCTGACCACCAGTATATACTATATAGCAGTACGGTACAGTAGGCCACTGCTCTACCTACCTCTGTGTCGTCAAGTATACTATCCATCCATACCTGTGGTGCATTTCAGTTTTGCACAGTTTGCTGACCATTAGTATATACTATATAGCAGTACGGTACAGTAGGCCACTGCTCTACCTACCTCTGTGTTGTCAAGTATACTATCCATCCATACCTGTGGTGCATTTCAGTTTTGCACAGTTTGCTGACCACCAGTATATACTATATAGCAGTACGGTACAGTAGGCCACTGCTCTACCTACCTCTGTGTCGTCAAGTATACTATCCATCCATACCTGTGGTGCATTTCAGTTTTGCACAGTTTGCTGACCACCAGTATATACTATATAGTAGTACGGTACAGTAGGCCACTGCTCTACCTACCTCTGTGTCGTCAAGTATACTATCCATCCATACCTGTGGTGCATTTAAGTTTTGCACAGTTTGCTGTCCACCAGTATATAATATATAGCAGTATGGTACAGTAGGCCACTGCTCTACCTACCTCTGTGTTGTCAAGTATACTATCCATCCATACCTGTGGTGCATTTCAGTTTTGCACAGTTTGCTGTCCACCAGTATATAATATATAGCAGTACAGTACAGTAGGCCACTGCTCTACCTACCTCTGTGTCGTCAAGTATACTGTCCATCCATACCTGTGGTGCATTTCAGTTTTGCACATTTTGCTGACCACCAATATATACTATATAACAGTACGGTACAGTAGGCCACTGCTCTACCTACCTCTGTGTTGTCAAGTATACAATCCATCCATACCTCTGGTGCATTTCAGTTTTGCACAGTTTGCTGACCACCAGTATATACTATATAGCAGTACGGTACAGTAGGCCACTGTTCTACCTACCTCTGTGTCGTCAAGTATACTATCCATCCATACATGTGGTGCATTTCAGTTGTGCGCAGATTATATAGTAGTAGGCCATTGCTATTGATATTTTACTGGCATATAATTCCACACATTAAAAAATGGAGAACAAAAATGTGGAGGGTAAAATAGGGAAAGATCAAGATCCACTTCCACCTCGTGCTGAAGCTGCTGCCACTAGTCATGGCCGAAACGATGAAATGCCATCAACGTCGTCTGCCAAGTCCGATGCCCAATGTCATAGTAGAGAGCATGTAAAATCCAAAAAAATACAGCTCAGTAAAATGACCCAAAAATCTAAATCAAAATCGTCTGAGGAGAAGCGTAAACTTGCCAATGTGCCATTTACGACACGGAGTGGCAAGGAACGGCTGATGCCCTGGCCTATGTTCAAGGCTAGTGGTTCAGCTTCACCTGAGGATGGAAGCACTCATCCTCCTGCTAGAAAACTTAAAAGAGTTAAGATGGCAAAAGCACAGCAAAGAACTGTGCGTTCTTCTAAATCACAAATCCCCAAGGAGAGTCCAATTGTGTCGGTTGCGATGCCTGACCTTCCCAACACTGGACGGGAAGAGGTTGAGCCTTCCACCATTTGCACGCCCCCTGCAAGTGCTGGAAGGAGCACCCGCAGTCCAGTTCCTGATAGTCAAATTGAAGATGTCACTGTCGAAGTACACCAGGATGAGGATATGGGTGTTGCTGGCGCTGGGGAGGAAATTGACAAGGAGGATTCTGATGGTGAGGTGGTTTGTTTAAGTCAGGCACCTGGGGAGACACCTGTTGTCCGTGGGACGAATATGGCCATTGACATGCCTGGTCAAAATACAAAAAAAAAAATCACCTCTTCGGTGTGGAATTATTTCAACACAAATGCGGACAACAGGTGTCAAGCCGTGTGTTGCCTTTGTCAAGCTGTAATAAGTAGGGGTAAGGACGTTAAACACCTAGGAACATCCCTCTTATACGTCACCTGGACCGCATTCATCAGAAGTCAGTGACAAGTTCAAAAACTTTGGATGACAGCGGAAGCAGTCCACTGACCACTAAATCCCTTCCTCTTGTAACCAAGCTCCTGCAAACCACACCACCAACTCCCTCAGTGTCAATTTCCTCCTTAGACAGGAAAGCCAATAGTCCTGCAGGCCATGTCACTGTCAAGTCTGACGAGTCCTCTTCTGCCTGGGATTCCTCCGATGCATCCTTGAGTGTAACGCCTACTGCTGCTGGCGCTGCTGTTGTTGCTGCTGGGAGTCGATCATCATCCCAGAGGGTAAGTCGGAAGACCACTTGTACTACTTACAGTAAGCAATTGACTGTCCAACAGTCCTTTGCGAGGAAGATGAAATATCACAGCAGTCATCCTGCTGCAAAGCGGATAACTCAGGCCTTGGCAGCCTGGGTGGTGAGAAACGTGTTTCCGATATCCACCGTTAATTCACAGGGAACTAGAGACTTGATTGAGGTACTGTGTCCCCGGTACCAAATACCATCTAGGTTTCATTTCTCTAGGCAGGCAATACCGAAATTGTACACAGACGTCAGAAAAAGAGTCACCAGTGTCCTAAAAAATGCAGTTGTACCCAATGTCCACCTAACCACGGACATGTGGACAAGTGGAGCAGGGCAGACTCAGGACTATATGACTGTGACAGCCCACTGGGTAGATTTATTGCCTCCCGCAGCAAGAACAGCAGCGGCGGCACCAGTAGCAGCATCTCGCAAACGCCAACTCGTTCCTAGGCAGGCTACGCTTTGTATCACCGCTTTCCATAAGAGGCACACAGCTGACAACCTCTTACGGAAACTGAGGAACATCATCGCAGAATGGCTTACCCCAATTGGACTCTCCTGGGGATTTGTGACATCCGACAACGCCACCAATATTGTGCGTACATTACATCTGGGCAAATTCCAGCACGTCCCATGTTTTGCACATTCATTGAATTTGGTGGTGCAGAATTATTTTAAAAACGACGGGCGTGCAAGAGATGCTGTCAGTGGCCCGAAGAATTGCGGGCCACTTTCGGCATTCAGCCTCCGCGTGCCGAAGACTGGAGCACCAGCAAACAGTCCTGAACCTGCCCTGCCGTCATCTGAAGCAAGAGGTGGTAACGAGGTGGAATTCAACCCTCTATATGCTTCAGAGGATGGAGGAGCAGCAAAAGGCCATTCAAGCCTATACATCTGCCTACGATATAGGCAAAGGAGGGGGAATGCACCTGACTCAAGCGCAGTGGAGAATGATTTTAACGTTGTGCAAGGTTCTGCAACCCTTTGAACTTGCCACACGTGAAGTCAGTTTAGACACTGCAGCCTGAGTCAGGTCATTCCCCTCATCAGGCTTTTGCAGAAGAAGCTGGAGACATTGAAGGAGGAGCTAAAACAGAGCGATTCCGCTAGGCATGTGGGACTTGTGGATGGAGCCCTTAATTTGCTTAACCAGGATTCACGGATGGTCAATCTGTTGAAATCAGAGCACTACATTTTGGCCACCGTGCTCGATCCTAGATTTAAAACCTACATTGTATCTCTCTTTCCAGCAGACACAAGTCTGCAGAGGTTCAAAGACCTGCTGGTGAGAAAATTGTCAAGTCAAGTGGTACGTGACCCGTCAACAGCTCCTCCTTCACATTCTCCCGCAACTGGGGCTGCGAGGAAAAGGCTTAGAATTCCGAGCCCACCCGCTGGCGGTGATGCAGGGCAGTCTGGAGCGAGTGCTGACATCTGGTCCGGACTGAAGTACCTGCCAACGATTACTGACATGTCGTCTACTGTCCCTGCATATGATTTTGTCACCTTTGAAAGAATGGTGGAGGATTATATGAGTGACCGCATCCAAGTAGGCACGTCAGACAGTCCGTACGTATACTGGCAGGAAAAAGAGGCAATTTGGAGGCCCTTGCACAAACTGGCTTTATTTTACCTAAGTTGCCCTCCCTCCAGTGTGTACTCCGAAAAAGTGTTTAGTGCAACCGCTCACCTTGTCAGCAATCGGCGTACGAGGTTACATCCAGAAAATGTGGCAAAGATGATGTTCATCAAAATGAATTATAATCAATTCGTCCGTGGAGACATTTACCAGCAATTGCCTCCAGAAAGTACACAGGGACCTGAGATGGTGGATTCCAGTGGGGACGAATTAATAATCTGTGAGGAGGGGGCTGTACACAGTGAAAGGGGTGAGGAATCAGACGATGAGGAGGAGGTGGACATCTTGCCTCTGTAGAGCCAGTTTGTGCAAGGAGAGATTGATTGCTTATTTTTTGGTGGGAGCCCAAACCAACCAGTCATTTCAGTCACAGTCGTGTGGCAGACCCTGTCGCTGAAATGATGTGTTTGTTAAAGTGTGCATGTCCTGTTTATACAACATAAGGGTGGGTGGGAGGGCCCAAGGACAATTCCATCTTGCACCTCTTTTTTCTTTCATTTTTCTTTGCATCATGTGCTGTTTGGGGACTATTTTTTTGAAGTGCCATCCTGCCTGACACAGCAGTGCCACTCCTAGATGGGCCAGGTGTTTGTGTCGGCCACTTGGGTAGCTTAGCTTAGCCATCCAGCGACCTTGGTGCACCTCTTTTTTTCTTTGCATCATGTGCTGTTTGGGGACTATTTTTTAAATCTGACATCCTGTCTGACACTGCAGTGCCACTCCTAGATGGGCCAGGTGTTTGTGTCGGCCACTTGGGTCGCTTAGCTTAGTCACACAGCTACCTCATTGCGCCTCTTTTTTTCTTTGCATCATGTGCTGTTTGGGGCCAATTTTTTTGAAGTGCCATCCTGTCTGACACTGCAGTGCCACTCCTAGATGGGCCAGGTGTTTGTGTCGGCCAGTTGGGTCGCTTAGCTTAGTCATCCAGCGACCTCGGTGCAAAATTTAGGACTAAAAATAATATTGTGAGGTGTGAGGTGTTCAGAATAGACTGAAAATGAGTGGAAATTATGGTTATTGAGGTTAATAATACTATGGGATCAAAATGACCCCCAAATTCTATGATTTAAGCTGTTTTTGAGTTTTTTTTGTAAAAAAAACACCCGAATCCAAAACACACCCGAAACCGACAAAAAAATTTCAGGGAGGTTTTGCCAAAACGTGTCCGAATCCAAAACACGGCCTCGGAACCGAATCCAAAACCAAAACACAAAACCCGAAAAATTTCCGGTGCACATCACTACTCATTATGGTATGCAATTATTCCAAAATACGGAAAAATCGGATATCCAAAATACTTCTGGTCTGCAGATATATCTATGGACGGATCGGGCAGTGTGTTGAGCATACACACTGCTCGATCCGTCGGGGACTGACGTCATGAACTGTCAATCACCGCCGGCCGCCGCAGCATGTGTACGGGCGGTCGGCCGACCGCCCCGTACACACAGAGCGATGCGCCAATATATCGGTAGATATATTGGCCGTCGGCTGTGCTGCGCGGCCGACGCAATACGTCTGTGAACGACGGAGTTCACAGACGTATCGGCCGTACACACTGGCCGACGGTCCCGCCCTATATCGGCCGTTCAAGAGAACGGCCGATATATCGACCAGTGTGTACGGGCCTTAAGAGAGTGATAAATTGCACGGTGATACAAGTACAAGCCAATCAGCTCCTAACTGTCATTTTTCAAACACAGCCTGTAACATGGCTGTCAGTAGCTGGTTGGCTGGTGCTTTATCACCGTGCAATTTATTACTCCCCAAGACTTGATAAGTCTGGGCCTATATGTTTCTGTATAACTTTTTGTCATTTGAGCCCATTGAACTACCAGCTCTGTATAAGCCCCCATAGTCAACAAACCGTTTATTTAAAAAAAAAAAAATGTCAATCCAAATATCACCTTTGAACGAATGAGTTAAAATCGCCAAATACGTCTGTTTTTATCTTAATGCCAGAAAACGCTTGGGCCAGATTAGTGATGCTTAATATGATAATTTATTTTCTTCCACCTAAAATGAATGTGTTGAAGTATTGAAAGGAAACTTGATTGCTTCATTCAGCAAGAGTTCCAAAATACTTCTGAAAATTATGTATATTTATCTTTGAAATCAGATTCAGTTCTAAATATAGTAGACATCCTTTCTTTTCATGGGTTCACTATGGAAAACAGCATAAAAAATAAAAAAAATGTAAAAAATATATTCCATTAATTATCTTTGTGGAATTTTTTTTTAACTGACGGGAACATGTTGCTTTGAATTTTTTATTAAAGAAAATATTGTGACATCAGCGTTTATGTTTGTCTGATGTTTTCATTTACATTTAAAATGTATATGTGTACTTACTGTATGTGTAAAAACAGTAGACAAAAAAAATCAGATCATCATCTTCGCTTTGTTTTAATAAAACATTTTAATGGGATATTGATGAAGATAGATATGTAAAATATATGCAAATGATTGCTTTTAGAACATTATTTTACAACCGTTTCAATTAAAACACTTAAAACTACACGAGAGACTTTGGAGGTATAAAATTAAATTAAAGATGTACGTTTATGCCTTGTAATTATGCCTACATTTAGCATCTCTATAAAGTAGAGGGGGACTGGAAACTGAAGAAATTCCTGCATTAAAGCATAACTAAACTCCAAGAAGCTGACTATGGGCCTTATTCACAGGTGTATGCATTGTCAATGTCGGACACAGCCAACAGGGGTTAAAGTGGTCCGGAACGGGGCGGAACTGCGTTCAGTCACCTGTAATGGTAGACACAGCTAGTTCTGGATCCACCACAGCCCTGCACAGTAAGTTCCAAAGACAGGGACAAATTCCGACCTGATCGCTGTTGTACGAATTTGTAAGGCGGTCAATTATCGATCGACTGCGCATGGGCATGGATCGTAGTCCTCATGTGCGAGGCCAAACTACGTCTTTTTTGATCGCTAGGCGTACACAAGTTGATTGACAGGAAGTGGACATTCGGGGGTGGTGACATGCCATTTTCTGGGAGTGTCAGGAAAAACGCAGGCGTTCCCAAGTGTTTTCAGGGAGAATGTGTGACGTCAGCCCCAGGACCAAACAGGTTGTTTCTACTGCACTGTAGGAGTAAGTCCTGGGCTACGCACAGACTGCACAGACTGGAAAAAACATTCGATGGTGAGCGAGTTACGAACGGATTTGCAGCTGAATGTCGTTTGCAAAGCTTTTCGCACAACGTATGCAGACTTGCACGGGATGGGTATTAATTTTATAAAGCTGCCTGGTGCAGTAAAACGCATCAGGTTCTAAGACCCTAAGTGGACACCTTTGACCAGCGCCACCATTGCCTTTTCACAACAGTCAGGATTCTTCAAATTAACAGTTCCCTTGCTGTGAACCAGGACTCCATTGCCGGCTGCTGCTGCCGTATGAATTATACACTACTGGAGACCTTCAACTTGGAACACGGAACTGTTTCTCCACTGTGGACCAGGACTCCATTACAGGTTGCCGTTGCCATATGAACCATACATTATTGGAGCCTTCTAAATTGGAACACGGAACTGGTAATCACATCCAAGTGGATGAATTATTAACATTTATTGTCAATTCTGGACATACTCAGTGACTGTATATATGCTAGCAAATCTGCACTTTTTTTGACGGCGACATCACAAATCTGGTCATAAACAAACCATTTCCACTAAGGGCACACTTCTGAGACTTATATTTACTCTTAAGGAATTCCTTTTTAATGATTTTATTGAGCATTAATTTTTTTTTTTATTTGGAAAAATATTTTCTCTGATGTAGTAATAAAACGTGTATTTAACATTACTCTGTGTCTTAAGCTATATACCCCCCTTTTCATAGGGATGGGTATTAACGCTGCCTGAGCGGTGACAATCTGATCACAAACCTCTGCAAATTCGCAGAGGAGCGATTAGGTCTGAATTAGGCCCACAGTCCGCTCTGCTAACTGCATCAATAGATGATGCAGGTGGCACTAGTATCACTGTCGGGTTGTGGCCACCACCCCCTTCTAATTTCCTGGCAGCACTATGGTCCTCTTCCACCCGTGGCCCACCCCTCCTGTGACTTACACTCACTGTGTCTTCCAACCTGCGTGCATCCCCCTCCTCAGTTTCTGGCGGCTCCGTCACAGCCGCTGCCGTAAAGAGGAGCTATGAAGAAGAGCAGGCCCCATGCTTGCAGAAGACAAGAAGAAGGTTACAGGGGATCCGTTCAGGATATCGGTGTTCGGAATCCCGGCAGTCGGACTACAGGCACCAGAATTCCAAAACTGCTTGGAATGCCAACCCCGGCATCCCGACATGGATAGAAATGCTGGCCCTGGGATCCCGAATACCTCAGTCCTCAGTGGTAACCAGCGGAGGGGTTTGGTTTAGGCTGCAGAGGGAGGGTTTGGGTTAGGTTGCAGGTAGGTGGGGGATAGGGTTAGGTACCCCAGGGGAGGTTTAGCGTTAGGCTGAGAGAAAGGAAGGGCTAGGGTTACGTTGCAGGGAGGTGGGGGTTAGGGTTAGGTAACCCAGGGGAGGTTTAGCGTTAGCTTGAGGGAAAGGAAGGGTTAGGGTTAGGTTGCAGGGAGGTGGGGGTTAGGGTTAGGTAACCCAGGGGAGGTTTAGCGTTAGGCTGAGAGAAAGGAAGGGTTAGGGTTAGGTTGCAGGTAGGTGGGGGATAGGGTTAGGTACCCCAGGGGAGGTTTAGCTTTAGGCTGAGGGAAAGGAAGGGTTAGGGTTAGGTTGCACGGAGGTGGGGGTTAGGGTTAGGTAACCCAGGGGAGGTTTAGCGTTAGGCTGAGAGAATGGAAGGGTTAGGGTTAGGTTGCAGGTACGTGGGGGATAGGGTTAGGTACCCCAGGGGAGGTTTAGCTTTAGGCCGAGGGAAAGGAAGAGTTAGGGTTAGGTTGCAGGGAGGTGGGGGTTAGGGTTAGATAACCCAGGGGAGGTTTAGCGTTAGGTTGAGAGAAAGGAAGGGTTAGGGTTAGGTTGCAAGGAGGTGGGGGTTAGGGTTAGGTAACCCAGGGGAGGTTTAGCGTTAGGTTGAGAGAAAGGAAGGGTTAGGGTTAGGTTGCAGGGAGGTGGGGGTTAGGGTTAGGTAACCCAGGGGAGGTTTAGCGTTAGGCTGAGAGAAAGGAAGGGTTAGGTTGCAGGGAGGTGGGGGTTAGGGTTAGGTAACCCAGGGGAGGTTTAGCGTTAGGCTGAGGGAAAGGAAGGGTTAGGGTTAGGCTGCATGGAGGGGAGGTTAGGTTTAGGCACCACCAGGGAGGGTTAGGGTTAGGGGGTTATGGTAAACATACTTACCTGACCCCTGTTGGGATTCTCTGCATCAGGATGCCAGTGTCAGTCATATAACAGCCGGCATCCCATATACCTGCATAATGTATGTATTGCTGTTAGAGGGGGCTAGGCGGATACAGTGCTGGAGTGAGACAGGAGCAGGGAGCTGCTGAAGGGAAACCAGGGCAGGGTATTGCTGGAATGATATGGGCGGTGAGCTGCTGGAGGGACACAGGACACACATAGAACACACATAGGCTGAAGCCCTGAGCAACAATATTTGTCAATCATGCAGAATGGCAAAGTGTATCACATAATGTTAGGGAAGGGCTGTAGCACGTCGTAAAAATGTGCCATGCTGGCCCCGCCCCCTAAAACAAGTGACATCATAATGTTACAATGTGGGGCAGGGACACTGAGACAAAGATGGAGCTTAGGGTCCAGAACACATAAGGAGGCTCCAGGTGCTCCCAAACACTCTACATGACAAATACAGGTGCCATGGAGCTACCCACTAGGGCATCTGCACCGCTCGCTCACCCCTAGTTTAGGTAGGCCATTTAGTCCCCTGGGCAATCCAGCTAGATGACAATATGACTGAGGCATGTTAGGAATGTTGGAAACAATATTCACCTGACATTTACCAGCATGCTCAATAATGCTCTGGGCAATTTTGGACACACACATTGCAACATCAAGTCAATTGCTCAATATCACCAGTGATATCATAGCCTGATTGGCCAGTATTAGAGTGGAGAGATTCCCAAACTCTGCCATTACAGTCCAAGTTTTAAGGATATCCATGCTTGAGTCCAGATGGTTAAATCAAATTGACGGAGGTACTAATCAAGTCATCTGCAGCACTGCAAGTATGGTGGTACGGGACGGTACGGCGTACCGGTAAGAAATTTGCAGTTGGTACGTTGTACTGCCGGGCCGTCCACCATACTGCGGGCGGGATGTACTAACCTCCCCCGCCGCGTTATTTGGCTTTTCTCAGCGCTCTTTGTATTATCTTCGCGGTTACTGGTCACCGCTCCGCTGCCCGGCGCTAGCCGTTGCTCCTCCACGCTCCCTGTCTTCATTCTCCTCTCTGCCATCCACATCATCGCAGCCGCGGCCACTGATTCCTCCGCTCTCCGTAGAGCTTGGTCAGCGCTGCGCACCTCCTGTCAGCTGCGCATGCGCACTTGTCACAGCTTCATGTCCTGTCCTTATTAATGAAATACAACTGTTGCGCTTACTGACACTTTTATAGTGATTACATTTGGATTTCTAAAAACTTTCCATTTTTTTTCCCATTAATGAAGCTTCAACTTAATACACAGATCCTCATTTTCCCCTCAAAATAAAAACAAAATCTTGGGAGTGGTCATTAGGGGTCATTCCGACCCGATTGCTCGCTGCAGTTTCCCGCAACGCAGCGATCGGGTCGGAACTGTGCATGTGGCGGCACCGCAGTGCGCCATCGCATGCCAGCCCTCGTTGCCTAGCGATTGCCTCTGAGGCAGAGGCGGTCGCTGGGCAGGAGGGGGCTGGACGGCGGCGTTAAGCCACCATTTAGGGGGCGCGGTCCGTCCAATGCAGGCATGGCTGTACTGTTGGGGCGGTGGGCAGCGTCGGCTGCGTGATGACACACGCAGCCGCTGCGGGGCCGGGGAACGACGAGTAGCTCCCGGCCAGCACGCTAAAGCTGCGCTGGTCGGGAGCTACTCTTGAAGTGCAAAGGCATTGACGCTGTGCGATGCCTTTGCACTTCTGCGGGGGAGGGCCAGCACTGACATGCGGGGCGGACTAGCCCTGTGCTGGGCGTCCCCCCGCATGTCAGTGTGAATGATCGTAGCTGTGCTAAATATAGAACAGCTACGATCAACTCGGAATGACCCTCTTTAGTGAGTGCATAGCACTTAGCTCAGAAGTGAAAGGAATTGTGAATTAGGATGTCCTGCTGAAATGTCCGGTGTTAGATTACCTCTGTGAGGTTTGTCTACTTATTCCCACCATTTACCTCATTTATACTATTCTGCTAAATCAGCTGGTGCTTACTGTAGATTTGCGCAATGCACAGTTCTTGACCCACACTAGATTTGTTTAACATACTGTACATAGCTCTGATCTCATATCAGAGATAAAAGCACATATGGTTTTATTTTAGTGGTTTTCACAGATCTGTACACTTACAATTAGTGATGAGCGGGTTCGGTTTCTCGGAATCCGAACCCCCCCCGAACTTCACCCATTTTACACGGGTCCGTGGCAGACTCGGATCCTCCCACCTTGCTCGGTTAACCCGAACGCGCCCGAAGTCATCATCCCGCTGTCGGATTCTCGCGAGATTCGTATTCTATATAAGGAGCTGCGCGTCGCCGCCATTTTCACTCGTGCATTGGAGATGATAGGGAGAGGACGTGCAGCGTTCTCTCAGTTTCTGTGTTCAGTGTGCTGCAAATATCTGTGCTCAGTGTGCCGCAAATATCTGTGCTCAGTGTGCTGCAAATATCTGTATTCAGTGTGCTGCAAATATCTACATTCTCTGCCTGAAAAACGCTCCACATCTGTGCTGCATTGTAGTATATAGTAGGAGGACAGTGCAGAATTTTGCTGACCAGTGACCACCAGTATTATATAGCAGTACGGTACAGTAGTCCACTGCTCTACCTACCTCTGTGTCGTCAAGTATACTATCCATCCATACCTGTGGTGCATTTTAGTTGTGCGCAGTATTATATAGTAGGAGGACAGTGCAGAATTTTGCTGACCACCAGTATATAATATATAGCATTACGGTACAGTAGGCCACTGCTCTACCTACCTCTGTGTCGTCAAGTATACTATCCATCCATACCTGTGGTGCATTTTAGTTGTGCGCAGTATTATATAGTAGGAGGACAGTGTAGAATTTTGCTGACCACCAGTATATAATATATAGCAGTACGGTACAGTAGGCCACTGCTCTACCTACCTCTGTGTCGTCAAGTATACTATCCATCCATACCTGTGGTGCATTTTAGTTGTGCGCAGTATTATATAGTAGGAGGACAGTGCAGAATTTTGCTGACCACCAGTATATAATATATAGCAGTAAGGTACAGTAGGCCACTGCTCTACCTACCTCTGTGTCGTCAAGTATACTATCCATCCATACCTGTGGTGCATTTTAGTTGTGCTCAGTATTATATAGTAGGAGGACAGTGCAGAATTTTGCTGACCACCAGTATATAATATATAGCAGTAAGGTACAGTAGGCCACTGCTCTACCTACCTCTGTGTCGTCAAGTATACTATCCATCCATACCTGTGGTGCATTTTAGTTGTGCTCAGTATTATATAGTAGGAGGACAGTGCAGAATTTTGCTGACCACCAGTATATAATATATAGCAGTACGGTACAGTAGGCCACTGCTCTACCTACCTCTGTGTCGTCTAGTATACTATCCATCCATACCTGTGGTGCATTTTAGTTGTGCGCAGTATTATATAGTAGGAGGACAGTGCTGAATTTTGCTGACCACCAGTATATAATATATAGCAGTAAGGTACAGTAGGCCACTGCTCTACCTACCTCTGTGTCGTCAAGTATACTATCCATCCATACCTGTGGTGCATTTTAGTTGTGCTCAGTATTATATAGTAGGAGGACAGTGCAGAATTTTGCTGACCACCAGTATATAATATATAGCAGTAAGGTACAGTAGGCCACTGCTCTACCTACCTCTGTGTCGTCAAGTATACTATCCATCCATACCTGTGGTGCATTTTAGTTGTGCTCAGTATTATATAGTAGGAGGACAGTGCAGAATTTTGCTGACCACCAGTATATAATATATAGCAGTAAGGTACAGTAGGCCACTGCTCTACCTACCTCTGTGTCGTCAAGTATACTATCCATCCATACCTGTGGTGCATTTTAGTTGTGCTCAGTATTATATAGTAGGAGGACAGTGCAGAATTTTGCTGACCACCAGTATATATATAGCAGTACGGTACAGTAGTCCATTGCTCTACCTCTGTGTCGTCAAGTATACTACAAAAGTTCAGTAAAATTACCCAAAAATCAAAATTAAAAGCATCTGATGAGAAGCGTAAACTTGCCAATATGCCATTTACGACACGGAGTGGCAAGGAACGGCTGAGGCCCTGGCCTATGTTCATGGCTAGTGGTTCAGATTCACGTGAGGATGGAAGCACTCATCCTCTCGCTAGAAAGCTGCAGTGCCACTCCTAGGTGGGCCAGGTGTTTGTGTCGGCCACTTGGGTCGCTTAGCTTAGCCATCCAGCGACCTGGGTGCACCTCTTTTTTTCTTTGCATCATGTGCTGTTTGGGGACTATTTTTTAAATCGGCTATCCTGTCTGACACTGCAGTGCCACTCCTAGATGGGCCAGGTGTTTGTGTCGGCCACTTGGGTCGCTTAGCTTAGCCATCCAGCGACCTTGGTGCACCTCTTTTTTTCTTTGCATCATGTGCTGTTTGGGGACTATTTTTTAAATCGGCCATCCTGTCTGACACTGCAGTGCCACTCCTAGATGGGCCAGGTGTTTGTGTCGGCCCTTTGGGTCGCTTAGCTTAGTCATCCAGCGACCTCGGTACAAATTTTAGGACTAAAAATAATATTGTGAGGTGTGAGGTGTTCAGAATAGACTGGAAATGAGTGGAAATTATGGTTATTGAGGTTAATAATACTATGGGATCAAAATGACCCCCAATTCTATGATTTAAGCTGTTTTTGAGGGTTTTTAAAAAAAACAAACAAATCCAAAACACACCCGAATCCGACAAAAAAATTTCAGGGAGGTTTTGTCAAAACGCGTCCGAATCCAAAAAACGGCCGTGGAACCGAATCCAAAACCAAAACACAAAACCCGAAAAATTTCCGGTGCACATCACTACTTACAATATAATTAGAGGTCTAGTATCTCTGTTAGAAGTTGTCCGGTGTTTCGGATCAAGGTAAGAGAGTGGATTGGCCATTGGACTCACCAGGAAGATTCCTGGTGGGCTGACGTGTATGTGGGGACCTGTTTTGTGTGTTGTCATGTGGCCCCAACCTCCACATGACAGGCAGGCCACCACATTCAGGGGTTAATTCAGACCTGATTGCTGGACTGCGATTTTTGCTGTCCTGCATTCAGATAGTTGCAGCCTACTGGAAGGGGGGGGGGTATTTTTTCTGTGCAAGTGTGCGAACGCATGTGTAGCAGAGCTGCACAAACTGATTTTGTGCAGTCTCTGCACAGCCCAGGACTTACTCAGCCGCTGCGATCAAAACAGGCTGTTCAGGACTGGAATTTACATCAGGCACCCTCCCTGCTAACTAGAGATGTGCACCGGAAATTTTTCGGGTTTTGTGTTTTGGTTTTGGATTCGGTTCCGCGCCCATGTTTTGGATTCGGACGCGTTTTGCCAAAACCTCCCTGAAATTTTTTTGTCGGATTCGGGTGTGTTTTGGGTTCGGGTGTTTTTTTTACAAAAAACCCTCAAAAACAGCTTAAATCATAGAATTTGGGGGTCATTTTGATCCCATAGTATTATTAACCTCAATAACCATAATTTACACTCATTTTCAGTCTATTATGAACATCTCACTAGAGATGAGCGCCTGAAATTTTTCGGGTTTTGTGTTTTGGTTTTGGGTTCGGTTCCGCGGCCGTGTTTTGGGTTCGAACGCGTTTTGGCAAAACCTCACCGAATTATTTTTGTCGGATTCGGGTGTGTTTTGGATTCGGGTGTTTTTTTCCAAAAACACTAAAAAACAGCTTAAATCATAGAATTTGGGGGTCATTTTGATCCCAAAGTATTATTAACCTCAAAAACCATAATTTACACTCATTTTCAGTCTATTCTGAATACCTCACACCTCACAATATTATTTTTAGTCCTAAAATTTGCACCGAGGTCGCTGTGTGAGTAAGATAAGCGACCCTAGTGGCCGACACAAACACCGGGCCCATCTAGGAGTGGCACTGCAGTGTCACGCAGGATGTCCCTTCCAAAAAACCCTCCCCAAACAGCACATGACGCAAAGAAAAAAAGAGGCGCAATGAGGTAGCTGTGTGAGTAAGATTAGCGACCCTAGTGGCCGACACAAACACCGGGCCCATCTAGGAGTGGCACTGCAGTGTCACGCAGGATGTCCCTTCCAAAAAACCCTCCCCAAACAGCACATGACGCAAAGAAAAAAAGAGGCGCAATGAGGTAGCTGTGTGAGTAAGATTAGCGACCCTAGTGGCCGACACAAACACCGGGCCCATCTAGGAGTGGCACTGCAGTGTCACGCAGGATGTCCCTTCCAAAAAACCCTCCCCAAACAGCACATGACGCAAAGAAAAAAAGAGGCGCAATGAGGTAGCTGCGTGAGTAAGATTAGCGACCCTAGTGGCCGACACAAACACCGGGCCCATCTAGGAGTGGCACTGCAGTGTCACGCAGGATGTCCCTTCCAAAAAACCCTCCCCAATCAGCACATGATGCAAAGAAAAAGAAAAGAAAAAAGAGGTGCAAGATGGAATTATCCTTGGGCCCTCCCACCCACCCTTATGTTGTATAAACAAAACAGGACATGCACACTTTAACCAACCCATCATTTCAGTGACAGGGTCTGCCACACGACTGTGACTGATATGACGGGTTGGTTTGGACCCCCCCAAAAAAAGAAGCAATTAATCTCTCCTTGCACAAACTGGCTCTACAGAGGCAAGATGTCCACCTCATCTTCACCCTCCGATATATCACCGTGTACATCCCCCTCCTCACAGATTATCAATTCGTCCCCACTGGAATCCACCATCTCAGCTCCCTGTGTACTTTGTGGAGGCAATTGCTGCTGGTCAATGTCTCCGCGGAGGAATTGATTATAATTCATTTTAATGAACATCATCTTCTCCACATTTTCTGGATGTAACCTCGTACGCCGATTGCTGACAAGGTGAGCGGCGGCACTAAACACTCTTTCGGAGTACACACTTGTGGGAGGGCAACTTAGGTAGAATAAAGCCAGTTTGTGCAAGGGCCTCCAAATTGCCTCTTTTTCCTGCCAGTATAAGTACGGACTGTGTGACGTGCCTACTTGGATGCGGTCACTCATATAATCCTCCACCATTCTATCAATGTTGAGAGAATCATATGCAGTGACAGTAGACGACATGTCCGTAATCGTTGTCAGGTCCTTCAGTCCGGACCAGATGTCAGCATCAGCAGTCGCTCCAGACTGCCCTGCATCACCGCCAGCGGGTGGGCTCGGAATTCTGAGCCTTTTCCTCGCACCCCCAGTTGCGGGAGAATGTGAAGGAGGAGATGTTGACAGGTCGCGTTCCGCTTGACTTGACAATTTTGTCACCAGCAGGTCTTTCAACCCCAGCAGACCTGTGTCTGCCGGAAAGAGAGATCCAAGGTAGGCTTTAAATCTAGGATCGAGCACGGTGGCCAAAATGTAGTGCTCTGATTTCAACAGATTGACCACCCGTGAATCCTTGTTAAGCGAATTAAGGGCTGCATCCACAAGTCCCACATGCCTAGCGGAATCGCTCCGTGTTAGCTCCTCCTTCAATGCCTCCAGCTTCTTCTGCAAAAGCCTGATGAGGGGAATGACCTGACTCAGGCTGGCAGTGTCTGAACTGACTTCACGTGTGGCAAGTTCAAAGGGCATCAGAACCTTGCACAACGTTGAAATCATTCTCCACTGCACTTGAGACAGGTGCATTCCACCTACTATATCGTGCTCAATTTTATAGGCTTGAATGGCCTTTTGCTGCTCCTCCAACCTCTGAAGCATATAGAGGGTTGAATTCCACCTCGTTACCACTTCTTGCTTCAGATGATGGCAGGGCAGGTTCAGTAGTTTTTGGTGGTGCTCCAGTTTTCTGTACGTGGTGCCTGTACGCCGAAAGTGTCCCGCAATTCTTCTGGCCACCGACAGCATCTCTTGCACGCCCCTGTCGTTTTTTAAAAAATTCTGCACCACCAAATTCAAGGTATGTGCAAAACATGGGACGTGCTGGAATTGGCCCAGATTTAATGCACACACAATATTGCTGGCGTTGTCCGATGCCACAAATCCACAGGAGAGTCCAATTGGGGTAAGCCATTCCGCGATGATCTTCCTCAGTTGCCGTAAGAGGTTTTCAGCTGTGTGCGTATTCTGGAAAGCGGTGATACAAAGCGTAGCCTGCCTAGGAAAGAGTTGGCGTTTGCGAGATGCTGCTACTGGTGCCGCCGCTGCTGTTCTTGCGGCGGGAGTCCATACATCTACCCAGTGGGCTGTCACAGTCATATAGTCCTGACCCTGCCCTGCTCCACTTGTCCACATGTCCGTGGTTAAGTGGACATTGGGTACAGCTGCATTTTTTAGGACACTGGTGACTCTTTTTCTGAGGTCTGTGTACATTTTCGGTATCGCCTGCCTAGAGAAATGGAACCTAGATGGTATTTGGTACCGGGGACACAGTACCTCCAACAAGTCTCTAGTTGGCTGTGCAGTAATGATGGATACCGGAACCACGTTTCTCACCACCCAGGATGCCAAGGCCTCAGTTATCCGCTTTGCAGTAGGATGACTGCTGTGATATTTCATCTTCCTCGCAAAGGACTGTTGAACAGTCAATTGCTTACTGGAAGTAGTAAAAGTGGGCTTACGACTTCCCCTCTGGGATTACCATCGACTCCCAGCGGCAACAACAGCAGCGCCAGCAGCAGTATGCGTTACACGCAAGGATGCATCGGAGGAATCCCAGGCAGGAGAGGACTCGTCAGAATTGCCAGTGACATGGCCTGCAGGACTATTGGCATTCCTGGGGAAGGAGGAAATTGACACTGAGGGAGTTGGTGGGGTGGTTTGCGTGAGCTTGGTTACAAGAGGAAGGGATTTACTGGTCAGTGGACTGCTTCCGCTGTCACCCAAAGTTTTTGAACTTGTCACTGACTTATTATGAATGCGCTGCAGGTGACGTATAAGGGAGGATGTTCCGAGGTGGTTAACGTCCTTACCCCTACTTATTACAGCTTGACAAAGGGAACACACGGCTTGACACCTGTTGTCCGCATTTCTGGTGAAATACCTCCACACCGAAGAGCTGATTTTTTTGGTATTTTCACCTGGCATGTCAACGGCCATATTCCTCCCACGGACAACAGGTGTCTCCCCGGGTGCCTGACTTAAACAAACCACCTCACCATCAGAATCGTCCTGGTCAATTTCCTCCCCAGCGCCAGCAACACCCATATCCTCCTCATCCTGGTGTACTTCAACACTGACATCTTCAATCTGACTATCAGGAACTGGACTGCGGGTGCTCCTTCCAGCACTTGCAGGGGGCGTGCAAATGGTGGAAGGCGCATGCTCTTCACGTCCAGTGTTGGGAAGGTCAGGCATCGCAACCGACACAATTGGACTCTCCTTGTGGATTTGGGATTTCAAAGAACGCACAGTTCTTTGCGGTGCTTTTGCCAGCTTGAGTCTTTTCAGTTTTCTAGCGAGAGGCTGAGTGCTTCCATCCTCATGTGAAGCTGAACCACTAGCCATGAACATAGGCCAGGGCCTCAGCCGTTCCTTGCCACTCCGTGTGGTAAATGGCATATTGGCAAGTTTACGCTTCTCCTCCGACAATTTTATTTTAGGTTTTGGAGTCCTTTTTTTACTGATATTTGGTGTTTTGGTTTTGACATGCTCTGTACTATGCCATTGGGCATCGGCCTTGGCAGACGACGTTGCTGGCATTTCATCGTCTCGGCCATGACTAGTGGCAGCAGCTTCAGCACGAGGTGGAAGTGGATCTTGATCTTTCCCTAATTTTGGAACCTCAACATTTTTGTTCTCCATATTTTAATAGGCACAACTAAAAGGCACCTCAGGTAAACAATGGAGATGGATGGATTGGATACTAGTATACAATTATGGACGGGCTGCCGAGTGCCGACACAGAGGTAGCTACAGCCGTGAACTACCGCACTGTACTGTGTCTGCTGCTAATATATAGACTGGTTGATAAAGAGATAGTATACTCGTAACTAGTATGTATGTATAAAGAAAGAAAAAAAAACCACGGTTAGGTCACTGGTATATACAATTATGGACGGGCTGCGGAGTGCCGACACAGAGGTAGCCACAGCCGTGAACTACCGCACTGTACTGTGTCTGCTGCTAATATATAGACTGGTTGATAAAGAGATAGTATACTCGTAACTAGTATGTATGTATAAAGAAAGAAAAAAAAACCACGGTTAGGTCACTGGTATATACAATTATGGACGGGCTGCCGAGTGCCGACACAGAGGTAGCCACAGCCGTGAACTACCGCACTGTACTGTGTCTGCTGCTAATATATAGACTGGTTGATAAAGAGATAGTATACTCGTAACTAGTATGTATGTATAAAGAAAGAAAAAAAAAACACGGTTAGGTCACTGGTATATACAATTATGGACGGGCTGCCGAGTGCCGACACAGAGGTAGCCACAGCCGTGAACTACCGCACTGTACTGTGTCTGCTGCTAATATATAGACTGGTTGATAAAGAGATAGTATACTCGTAACTAGTATGTATGTATAAAGAAAGAAAAAAAAACCACGGTTAGGTCACTGGTATATACAATTATGGACGGGCTGCGGAGTGCCGACACAGAGGTAGCCACAGCCGTGAACTACCGCACTGTACTGTGTCTGCTGCTAATATATAGACTGGTTGATAAAGAGATAGTATACTCGTAACTAGTATGTATGTATAAAGAAAGAAAAAAAAACCACGGTTAGGTCACTGGTATATACAATTATGGACGGGCTGCGGAGTGCCGACACAGAGGTAGCCACAGCCGTGAACTACCGCACTGTACTGTGTCTGCTGCTAATATATAGACTGGTTGATAAAGAGATAGTATACTCGTAACTAGTATGTATGTATAAAGAAAGAAAAAAAAACCACGGTTAGGTCACTGGTATATACAATTATGGACGGGCTGCCGAGTGCCGACACAGAGGTAGCCACAGCCGTGAACTACCGCACTGTACTGTGTCTGCTGCTAATATATAGACTGGTTGATAAAGAGATAGTATACTCGTAACTAGTATGTATGTATAAAGAAAGAAAAAAAAACCACGGTTAGGTCACTGGTATATACAATTATGGACGGGCTGCGGAGTGCCGACACAGAGGTAGCCACAGCCGTGAACTACCGCACTGTACTGTGTCTGCTGCTAATATATAGACTGGTTGATAAAGAGATAGTATACTCGTAACTAGTATGTATGTATAAAGAAAGAAAAAAAAACCACGGTTAGGTCACTGGTATATACAATTATGGACGGGCTGCGGAGTGCCGACACAGAGGTAGCCACAGCCGTGAACTACCGCACTGTACTGTGTCTGCTGCTAATATATAGACTGGTTGATAAAGAGATAGTATACTCGTAACTAGTATGTATGTATAAAGAAAGAAAAAAAAACCACGGTTAGGTCACTGGTATATACAATTATGGACGGGCTGCGGAGTGCCGACACAGAGGTAGCCACAGCCGTGAACTACCGCACTGTACTGTGTCTGCTGCTAATATATAGACTGGTTGATAAAGAGATAGTATACTCGTAACTAGTATGTATGTATAAAGAAAGAAAAAAAAACCACGGTTAGGTCACTGGTATATACAATTATGGACGGGCTGCCGAGTGCCGACACAGAGGTAGCCACAGCCGTGAACTACCGCACTGTACTGTGTCTGCTGCTAATATATAGACTGGTTGATAAAGAGATAGTATACTCGTAACTAGTATGTATGTATAAAGAAAGAAAAAAAAACCACGGTTAGGTCACTGGTATATACAATTATGGACGGGCTGCGGAGTGCCGACACAGAGGTAGCCACAGCCGTGAACTACCGCACTGTACTGTGTCTGCTGCTAATATATAGACTGGTTGATAAAGAGATAGTATACTCGTAACTAGTATGTATGTATAAAGAAAGAAAAAAAAACCACGGTTAGGTCACTGGTATATACAATTATGGACGGGCTGCGGAGTGCCGACACAGAGGTAGTCACAGCCGTGAACTACCGCACTGTACTGTGTCTGCTGCTAATATATAGACTGGTTGATAAAGAGATATATTATAATATACTGGTGGTCAGGTCACTGGTCACTAGTCACACTGGCAGTGGCACTCCTGCAGCAAAAGTGTGCACTGTTTAATTTTAATATAATATTATGTACTCCTGGCTCCTGCTATAACCTACTGGCACTGCAGTAGTGCTCCCCAGTCTCCCCCACAATTATAAGCTGTGTGAGCTGAGCAGTCAGACAGATATATAATAAGATGATGCAGCACACTGGCCTGAGCCTGAGCAGTGCACACAGATATGGTATGTATGTGACTGAGTCACTGTGTGCTGTGTATCGCTTTTTTCAGGCAGAGAACGGATTATAAATAAAAGTGGTGGTCACTGGTCACTATCAGCAAAACTCTGCACTGTACACTACTGAGTACTCCTAATGCTCCCCAAAATTAGTAAATCAAGTGTCTAAACGGAGAGGACGCCAGCCACGTCCTCTCCCTATCAATCTCAATGCACGTGTGAAAATGGCGGCGACGCGCGGCTCCTTATATAGAATCCGAGTCTCGCGATAGAATCCGAGCCTCGCGAGAATCCGACAGCGTCATGATGACGTTCGGGCGCGCTCGGGTTAACCGAGCAAGGCGGGAAGATCCGAGTCGCTCGGACTCGTGAAAAAAAACATGAAGTTCTGGCGGGTTCGGATTCAGAGGAACCGAACCCGCTCATCTCTACATCTCACACCTCACAATTTTTATTTTTAGTCCTAAAATTTGCACCGAGGTCACTGGATGGCTAAGCTAAGCGACCCAAGTGGCCGACACAAACACCTGGCCCATCTAGGAGTGGCACAGCAGTGTCAGGCAGGATGGCACTTCAAAAAAATAGTCCCCAAACAGCACATGATGCAAAGAAAAAAAGAGGCGCACCAAGGACGCTGTGTGACTAAGCTAAGCGACACAAGTGGCCGACACAAACACCTGGCCCATCTAGGAGTGGCACTGCAGTGTCAGACAGGATGGCACTTAAAAAAAATAGTCCCCAAACAGCACATAATGCAAAGAAAAAAAGAGGCGCTTCAAGGTCGCTGTGTGACTAAGCTAAGCGACACAAGTGGAGGACACAAACACCTGGCCCATCTAGTAGTGGCACTGCAGTGTCAGACAGGATGGCACTTCAAAAAAATAGTCCCCAAACAGCACATGATGCAAAGAAAAAAAGAGACGCACCAAGGTCGCTGTGTGACTAAGCTAAGCGACACAAGTGGCCGACACAAACACCTGGCCCATCTAGGAGTGGCACTGCAGTGTCAGACAGGATGGCACTTCAAAAAAATAGTCCACAAACAGCACATGATGCAAAGAAAAAAAGAGGTGCACCAAGGTCGCTGTGTGACTAAGCTAAGCGACACAAGTGGCCGACACAAACACCTGGCCCATCTAGGAGTGGCACTGCAGTGTCAGACAGGATGGCACTTCAAAAAAATTGTCCCCAAACAGCACATGATGCAAAGAAAAAAAGAGGCGCACCAAGGTCGCTGTGTGACTAAGCTAAGCGACACAAGTGGCCGACACAAACACCTGGCCCATCTAGGAGTGGCACTGCAGTGTCAGACAGGATGGCACTTAAAAAAATAGTCCCCAAACAGCACATGATGCAAAGAAAAAAAGAGGTGCACCAAAGTCACTGTGTGACTAAGCTAAGCTACCCAAGTGGCCGACACAAACACCTGGCCCATCTAGGAGTGGCACTGCAGTGTCAGACAGGATGGCAGATTTATAAAATAGTCCCCAAACAGCACATGATGCAAAGAAAAAAAGAGGTGCAATGAGGTAGCTGTGTGACTAAGCTAAGCGACCCAAGTGGCCGACACAAACACCTGGCCCATCTAGGAGTAGCACTGCAGTTTTCTAGCGAGAGGATGAGTGCTTCGATCCTCATGTGAATCTGAACCACTAGCCATGAACATAGGCCAAGGCCTCAGCCGTTCCTTGCCACTTCGTGTCGTAAATGGCATATTGGCAAGTTTACGCTTCTCATCAGATGTTTCTAATTTTGATTTTTGGGTCATTTAACTGAACTTTTGTTTCTCTGACGTCCTAAGTGGATGCTGGGACTCCGTAAGGACCATGGGGATTAGTGGCTCCGCAGGAGACTGGGCACAACTAAAGAAAGCTTTTGGACTACCTGGTGTGCACTGGCTCCTCCCACTAAGACCCTCCTCCAGACCTCAGTTAGATTCTTGTGCCCGGCTGAGCTGGATGCACACTAGGGGCTCTCCTGAGCTCCTAGAAAGAAAGTATATTTAGGTTTTTTATTTTACAGTGAGATCTGCTGGCAACAGACTCACTGCAGCGAGGGACTAAGGGGAGAAGAAGCGAACCTACCTAACAGGTGGTAGTTTGGGCTTCTTAGGCTACTGGACACCATTAGCTCCAGAGGGATCGACCGCAGGACCCGACCTTGGTGTTAGTTCCCGGAGCCGCGCCGCCGTCCCCCTTACAGAGCCAGAAGCATGAAGAGTCCGGAAAATCGGCGGCAGAAGACTTCGGTCTTCACCAAGGTAGCGCACAGCACTGCAGCTGTGCGCCATTGCTCCTCATGTACACCTCACACTCCGGTCACTGATGGGTGCAGGGCGCTGGGGGGGGCGCCCTGAGGGCAATATATGACACCTTGGCTGGCAAATCTACATCATATATAGTCCTAGAGGCTATATAGATGTAAAATTACCCCTGCCAGTATTCCAGAAAAAGCGGGAGAAAGTCCGCCGGAAAAGGGGCGGGGCTTCTCCCTCAGCACACTGGCGCCATTTTTTCTTCACAGTGCAGCTGGAAGACAGCTCCCCAGGCTCTCCCCTGTAGTTTTCAGGCTCAAAGGGTTAAAAAGAGAGGGGGGGGGCACTAAATTTAGGCGCAATATATGTATACAAGCAGCTATTGGGGGAAAAAATCACTCAGTTATAGTGTTAATCCCTGCATTATATAGCGCTCTGGTGTGTGCTGGCATACTCTCTCTCTGTCTCCCCAAAGGACTTTGTGGGGTCCTGTCCTCAGTCAGAGCATTCCCTGTGTGTGTGCGGTGTGTCGGTACGGCTGTGTCGACATGTTGGATGAGGAAGGTTACGTGGAGGCGGAGCAGAGGCCGATAAATGGGATGTCGCCCCCTGTGGGGCCGACACCAGAGTGGATGGATAGGTGGAAGGTATTAACCGACAGTGTCAACTCCTTACATAAAAGGCTGGATGACGTGACAGCTGTGGGACAGCCGGCTTCTCAGCCCGCGCCTGCCCAGGCGTCTCAAAGGCCATCAGGGGCTCAAAAAACGCCCGTTACCTCAGACGGCAGACACAGATGTCGACACGGAGTCTGACTCCAGTGTCGACGAGGTTGAGACATATACACAATCCACTAGGAACATCCGTTACATGATCTCGGCAATAAAAAATGTGTTATGCATTTTCTGACATGAACCCAAGTACCACATAAAAATTGGGGAGAAAAAGCAGCCAGTGTTTTGTTCCCCCATCAGAAGAATGAATGAAGTGTGTAAAGAAGCGTGGGTTCCCCCGATAAGAAACTGGTAATTTCTAAAAAGTTACTGATGGCGTACACTTTCCCGCCAGAGGATAGGTCACGTTGGGAGATATCCCTTAGGGTGGATAAGGCGCTCACACGTTTGTCAAAAAAGGTGACACTGCCGTCTTAGGATACGGCCACCTTGAAGGAACCTGCTGATAAAAAGCAGGAGGCGATCCTGAAGTCTGTATATACACACTCAGGTTATATACTGAGACCTGCAATTGCCTCAGCATAAATAGTGCTGCTGCAGCGTGGTCTGATACCCTGTCAGATAATATTAATATCTAAGACAGGGATAATATTTTGCTAACATTGAGCATATTAAAGACGTCGTCTTATATATAAAGGATACACAGAGGGATATTTGCCGGCTGGCATCCAGAATTAATGCAATGTCCATTCTGCCAGGAGGGTATTAGAACCCGGCAGTGGACAGGTGATGCTGCCTGTAAAAGGCACATGGAGATTCTGCCTTATAAGGGTGAGGAATTGTTTGGGGATGGTCTCTGGGACCTCGTATCCACAGCAACAGCTGGGAAGAAAATTTTTTACCTCAGGTTTCCTCACAGCCTAAGAAAGCACAGTATTTTCAGGTACAGTCCTTTCGGCTTCAGAAAAGCAAGCGGGTCAAAGGCGCTTCCTTTCTGCACAGAGACAAGGGAAGAAGGAAAAAGCTGCACCAGCAGCCAGTTCCCAGGATCAAAAATCTTCCCCCGCTTCCTCTGAGTCCACCGCATGACGCTGGGGCTCCACAGGTGGAGACAGGTGCGGTAGGGTCGCGTCTCGGGAACTTCAGGGACCAATGGGCTTGCCCACAGGTGGATCCCTAGGTTCTGCAAATAGTATCACAGGGATACAGGCTGGAGTTCGAGGCGACTCCCCCTCGCCGTTACCTCACATCAGCCTTGCCTGCTGCCCTCGGAGAAAGGTAGTACTGGCGGCAATTCACAAGCTGTACTTCCAGCAGGTGAAATCAAGGTACCCCTCCTTCAACAAGGCCGGGGTTACTATTCCAAAATGTTGTGGTACCGAAACCAGACGGTTCGGTGAGACCCATTCTAAAATTGAAAGCCTTGAACACTTATATACGAAGGTTCAAGTTCAAAATGGAATCGCTCAGGGCATTTATTGCAAGCCTGGAGAATTTCATGGTATCACTGGACATCAAGGATGATTACCTGCATGTCCCTATTTACCCTCTTCACCAGGAGTACCTCAATATTGTGGTACAGGATTGTCATTACCAATTCCAGACGTTGCCGTTGGTCTGTCCCCGGCACCGAGGTATTTACCAAGGTAATGGCCGAAATAATTATCCCGTACTTGGACGATCTCCTTATAAAGGCGAGGTCCAGGGAGCAGTTGTTCGTCGGAGTAGCACTATCTCGGGAAGTGCTACAACAGCACGGCTGGATTCTGAATATTCCAAAGTCGCAGCTGGTTCCTACGACGCGTCTACTGTTCCTGGGTATGGTTCTGGACACAGAACAGGATAAAAAGGGTTTCTCCCAGAGGAGAAGTCCAAGGAGTTGTTGTCTCTAGACAGAGACCTCCTAATACGTATACAGGTGTCGGTGCATTAATGCACGCGAGCCCTGGGAAAGATGGTAGCTTCTTACGAAGAAATTCCATTCGCCAGGTTACATGCAAGGATTTTCCAGTGGGATCTGTTGGACAAGTGGTCCGGGTCGCATCTTCAGAGTGCTCATCTTCTAGGGGGCCGCAGATTCGGCATACAGGACTGGGTCCTGGTGACAACGGATGCCAGCCTTCGAGGCTGGGGGGCAGTCACACAGGGAAGGAACTTCCAAGGCTATGAAAAAATCAGGAGACTGCCCTACACATAAATATTCTGGAACTGAGGGCCATTTACAATGCCCTAAGTCAGGCTAGACCCCTGCTTCAACACCGGCCGGTGCTGATCCAGTCAGACAACATCACGGCAGTCGCTCATGTAAACCGACAGGGCGGCACAAGAAGCAGGATGGCGATGGCAGAAGCCACAAGGATTCTCCGATGGGCGGAAAATCATGTGTTAGCACTGTCAGCAGTGTTCATTCCCGGAGTGGACAACTGAGAAGCAGACTTTCTCAGAGGACACGACCTCCACCCGGGAGAGTGGGGACTTCATCCAGAAGTCTTCCAAATGATTGTACACCGTTGGGAAAGGCCACAGGTGGACATGATGGCGTCCCGCCTCAACTAAAAGTTACAAAGATATTGCGCCAGGTCGAGGACCCTCAGGCGATAGCTGTGGACGCTCTGGTAACACCGTGGGTGTACCAGTCGGTGTATGTGTTCCCTTCTCTGCCTCTCTTACCCAGGGTAATGAGAATAATAAGAAGGAGAGGAGTAAGAACTATACTCATTGTTCCGGGTTGGCCAAGAAGAGCTTGGTAACCAGAACTCCAAGAAATGATCTCAGAGGACCCATGGTCTCTGCCGCTCAGACAGGACCTGCTGCAGCAGGGGGCCTGTCTGTTCCAAGACGTACCGCGGCTGCGTTGACGGCATGGCGGTTGAACGCCGGATCCTGAAGGAAAAGGGAATTCCGGAGGAAGTTATCCCTACGCTATTTAAAGCTAGGAAAGAAGTGAACGCAAACCATTATCACCGCATATGGCGGAAATATGCTGCGTACTGTGAGGCCAGGAAGGCCCCAAAGGAGAAATTTCAGCTAGGTTGATTTCTGCACTTCCTACAGTCAGAGGTGACTATGGGCATAAAATTGGGTTCCATTAAGGTCCAGATTTCGGCTCTATCGATTTTCTTCCAAAATTGAACTGGCTTCACTGCCTGAAGTTCAGACTTTTGTTAAGGGAGTGCTGCATAGTCAGCCCCCATTTGTGCCTCCAGTGGCACCGTGGGATCTCAACGTGGTGTTGGATTTCCTGAAGTCGCATTGGGTTGAGCCACTTAAATCCGTGGAGCTATAATACCTCACGTGGAAAGTGGTCATGCTGTGGGCCTTGGCGTCGGCCAGGCGTGTATCAGAATTGGCGGCTTTGTCATACAAAAGCCCTTATCTGTATTTTATATGGATAAGGCGGAATTGAGGACTCGTTCCCAATTCCTTCCTAAGGTGGTATCAGTTTTTCATGTGAACCAACCTATTGTGGTGCCTGCGGCTACTTGGGACTTGGAGGATTCCAAGTTACTGGACGTAGTCAGGGCCCTAAAAAGTATATGTTTCCAGGACGGCTGGAGTCAGGAAAACTGACTCGCTATTTATCCTGTATGCACCCAACAAGCTGGGTGCTCCTGCTTCTAAGCAGACTATTGCTCGCTGGATCTGTAGCGCGATTCAACTTGCACATGCTGCGGCTGGACTGTCGCACCCTAAATCTGTAAAAGCCCATTCCACGAGAAAAGTGGGCTCTTCTTGGGCGGCTGCCCGAGGGGTCTCGGCTTTACAACTTTGCCGAGCTGTTACTTGGTCGGGTTAAAACATTTTTGTAAGAGTCTACAAGTTTGATACCCTGGCTGAGGAGGACCTAGAGTTAGCTCATTCGGTGCTGCAGAGTCATCCGCACTCTCCTCCCCGTTTGGGAGCTTTAGTATAATCCCCATGGTCCTTACGGAGTCCCAGCATCCACTTAGGACGTCAGAGAAAATAAGATTTTACTCACCGGTACATCTATTTCTCGTAGTCCGTAGTGGATGCTGGGCGCCCATCCCAAGTGCGGATTGTCTGCAATACTTGTTTATAGTTATTGCCTAACTAAAGGGTTATTGTTGAGCCATCTGTTGAGAGGCTCAGTTATATTTCATACTGTTAACTGGGTATAGTATCACGAGTTATACGGTGTGATTGGTGTGGCTGGTATGAGTCTTACCCGGGATTCAAAATCCTTCCTTATTGTGTCAGCTCTTCCGGGCACAGTATCCTAACTGAGGTCCGGAGGAGGGTCTTAGTGGGAGGAGCCAGTGCACACCAGGTAGTCCAAAAGCTTTCTTTAGTTGTGCCCAGTCCCCTGCGGAGCCGCTAATCCCCATGGTCCTTACAGAGTCCCAGCATCCACTACGGACTACGAGAAATAGATTTACCGGTGAGTAAAATCTTATTTTTTTGGATTTTACATGCTCTCTACTATGACATTGGGCATCGGCCTTGGCAGATGACGTTGATGGCATTTCATTGTCTCGGCCATGACTAGTGGCAGCAGCTTCAGCACGAGGTGGAAGTGGATCTTGCTCTTTCCCTATTTTAACCTCCACATTTTTGTTCTCCATTTTTTAATGTGTGGAATTATATGCCAGTATCAATAGCAATGGCCTACTACTATATATACTGCGCACAACTGAAATGCACCACAGGTATGGATGGATAGTATACTTGACGACACAGAGGTAGGTAGAACAGTGGCCTTCCGTACCGTACTGCTATATATACTGGTGGTCACTGTCAGCAAACTGCAAAACTAAAATGCACCACAGGTATAGAATCTAGATGGATAGTATACTTGACGACACAGAGGTTGGTAGAGCAGTGGCCTTCCGTACCATACTGCTATATATACTGGTGGTCACTATCAGCAAACTGCAAAACTAAAATGCACCACAGGTATAGAATCTAGATGGATAGTATACTTGACGACACAGAGGTAGGTAGAGCAGTGGCCTTCCGTACCGTACTGCTATATATACTGGTGGTCACTGTCAGCAAACTGCAAAACTAAAATGCACCACAGGTATAGACTCTAGATGGACAGTATACTTGACAACACAGAGGTAGGAAGAGCAGTGGCCTTCCGTACCGTACTGCTATATTATATATACTGGTGGTCACTGTCAGCAAAACTCTGCACTGTACTCCTCCTATATAATACAGCTGCTCCCCAGTCCCCACAATTAAGCAATAAGCACAAATATTTGCAGCAACATTAATAAACGGAGAGGACGCCAGCCACGTCCTCTCCTTAACATTTCCAATGTGTGAGTGAAAATGGCGGCGACGCGCGGCTCCTTATATAGAATACGAATCTCGCGAGAATCCGACCGCGGGATGATGACGTTCGGGCGCGCTCGGGGTTAACCGAGCCATACGGGAGAATCCGAGTATGCCTCGGACCCGTGTAAAATGGGTGAAGTTCGGGGGGGTTCGTTTTTGAGGAACCGAACCCGCTCATCACTAGTACCTACAGTACCTCCAATTTCGGGCACATTGTGCAGGGTATGCACACACAGTGTTCTGCGAGTTATTATAATCATGCTGTACGTAGATGGCTTGAAAAAGGGAGATGCATCTGATACAGAATCCGGATCACTGTGTGGGTGCGGTCTGCACCAGGGTGTTACCCATGGAGGTGGTGAGACCAAAATCCTCCACAGTGACGGGAGCCAAGGTTCCGCAGTGTGACATTCTTCTGCAGCACTCGCCTCCTGTCACAGAGGAGGAGCCAGCACTGCAGACAGCCCAGTTTCCTTAGGCAGCCCAGCATCTCCGGGGATTCTGGGTGCACCCCAGGAGTGACGCAGTTGGGGGCTTTCCGTGAAGCCTTGCCCCTTTTACAGCTAGGCCACGCCCCAAGAATGAGGGAACCCTGGGTTTCCTGTGAGACACGCCCATTTGTGATAGGCTACAGACCCTCTTCAGATGTGGAGGGGGGGGCACACCGGGTGTCTCCAGTACCAGTGACTCCTCTGCCTACAGTATAATGTGAATATCCTAACATTTAAAGTTTCAAATCTTGAAACGTAGCAAAATTACCTAAATGCATTGTCTTATTTTCCATTATTAACCATTTATCATTAAACTCACAACCGTCTCACCCATTAGTTTAAATTAACTAAATTAGCTAATAGTTCATGAATGTGCTTGACCTACTGTACTGTAGCTGGGTGACCATTCTGCAAAGTGGAGATGCTTAAACACTGTTTCTCTTCCTGGATCAGATAAAACAAATCTGGAAAACCTTGAATTTTAGATTAGCTAAAAGAAATTGAGGACATTGAGCTAAATACTAGCAAGATGAACATGTTTTGGCTTTGGCAAAGCCATTTGACCATTGCTAAGCCAGATCAGATATACCCCTTTTTACACTGCCAATGCCGGATCCCACCAATTGGAAACGGGTCCTTCCCAGGTGGGATCCGGTTTTGGACGCTGCCGCTGGCTTCTTCCGGGTCGGCAATATGCCGGGCGGGATACCATAGCGGCGGGGGGCGGAGTCGGAGCTGGGAGATGAGATCATCTCCACGCCGCCTCTCCCTGTTGTAGTGAACGGGTCCCGGGTCGCATCGACCCGGGAGCCCATTTACGCTGCCATTGACCCGGTATTCAACTCGGGAATAACACTGCTTTATTCCCAGGTTGAATTAACGGCTCAGGTGACCCGGGATTTTGGCTTTGCCCCTTTCACACCGCACGCTGACCCGTGTCGACCCGGCAATATGCCAGGTCGATACCGGGTTATTTGTGCAGTGTGAACGGGGTAATAGGGGTGAAATATCTTTAGCATGTTTGACCTTATATGGATACATTTTGACACATTTCGAAAGGTGAATCTTGAAAGATGAAGAAAGCCATAAATTCCAAATTGCATTATTGAATCTATTGCATATATATATTGGAGATGGGTTGGGTATGGGTGACTGGCGTTTGGGATCCCGCCGGTCACCATACCGATGCCGGGATCCCGGAGTTTAGAATGCCGGCTGGGGGGGGGGGAGGGGGGCAAGTGCAATGAAGCCCCTTGCGGCCACAGGTTCTATTGCCACTCTATTGGTGTCGTGGAGGGAAATTTGTCTACCAGAAAGATATTTATTGGAAGGAAAACAATATAATTGTTAGGGAAGTTATGTGATTTTTATTTATTTATTTATTTATTTATTTATTATTATTATTATTATTATTATTATTTTTTTTTTTTGGGGGGGGGGTATCAAGGCATACATAGTAACATAGTGACATAGTATTTGCGGTTGGATAGAGGCAAATTGCCCATCGTGTTCAACCTGTTTTAAGTTGTGATGATTCTACATACTTGCTAAATAATGTTTTATGACTAGTTAGCTACTATAACTCATGTTACCCCCGGATTAACCACATTGATATTTTAAGTATTATAACCTTGGATAGCTTTTTCATTCAGAAAATTCCTTTTTTAAATCCAATTACAGAGTCCGCCATTACCACCTTCCCTGGCAGGGAATTCCACATCTTGATTGCCCTAACAGTGAAGAACCCTTTCCTCCGTTGCGTTCGGAACTTTCTCTCAGTCGCAGCGAGTGCCCACGTGTCCTAAACTGTGTTCTTTTAATAAATAATTCCTCTGATAACTCTTTGTGATGTCCCTTTACATATTTGAAGATATTAATAGTATCTCCTCTTAGGCGCGTCTTTTCTAGTGTATACATATTCAGCCTAGTAAGTCTTTCCTTATAGTCCAGTCCTTCTAGGCCTTTAATCAATTTAGTAGCTCGCCTTTGAACACTTTCGAGTTCACGGATGTCTTTTTTATACAATGGTGCCCAAAACTGAACACAATATTCCATGTGCGGACGTACCAATGCCTTATACAGTGGCATGATTACATCCGAGTCCCTTGTCACAATTCCCCTATTTATGCACGCTAGCACCTTACTTGCCTTCTTTAGTGCATTTTGACATTGTGTACGGTTATTAAGCCTATTATCAATGAAAACCCCCAAATCTTTTTCTAACTCTGTTTCACCTAGGCGTTCGCCTTTTAATATGTAGGATGCAAGTTTTTTTTTAGTCCCAAAATGCATAACCTTGCATTTGTCTGTATTGAACCTCATTTTCCATTTAGACGCCCAGAGCTCAAGTTTAGATAGATCATTCTGCAAGGACTCCACATCCAATTCTGAATTAATTACCTTACACAGTTTAGTATCATCTGCAAAGATTGACACTGTGCTTTCCAGGCCTATTTCTAGGTCATTGATAAATATGTTGAACAGTAGTGGTCCGAGTACGGGGACTGACGTCATGAACTGGGCAGGCGTGTACACACGCCCGCCCAGTTCAGCTGTCAATCATTGACTACTGGGGACCAGGTTGAGGACTTCCCGTTGACCACTACTCGCTGTACCCTGCTATCCAACCAGCTGCTTATCCATGTGCAAATAGTTTTTCCTAGGCCAATCTCCCTTAATTTGATCATCAGTCTCCTGTGAGGAACTGTATCGAAGGCTTTTGCAAAATCTAGGAAGACCACATCCACTGCTTTTCCTTGCTCAAGATTATTGCTCACTTCTTCGTAGAAGTTAATTAAGTTACTCTGACACGACCTGTCCCTCACAAACCCATGCTGGTTCTTGCTAATAATCCTAGCGGACTTTAGATACTCCTGTATGATGTCCCTTAGAATTCCTTCCAATATTTTCCCCACTATAGATGTTAAACTAACTGGTCTGTAGTTTCCCGGAAGATTTTTTTGCTCCCTTTTTAAATAATGGCATTACCTCAGCTATACGTCAATCCTTTGGTACCATGCCTGATCTAATTGAACTATTGAAAATCAAGTATAGGGGTTGTGCTAGTTGTGAACTAAGCTCCATAAAAACCCGCGGGTGAAGTCCATCAGGTGGACCAGGTGATCTATTAATCTTAATTTTGCTTAGTCTCTCCCGGACTACTTCTTCGCTTAAACAAGTATCTAACCATGAATCATTACTGTCACAATTGTTATGCTCTACTCCCACCATCAGTTCTTCACTGGTGAATACTGATGAAAAGAATTTGTTCAGTATTTCCGCTTTTATTTCGTCATCATTTATCAATTCTCCTAATTCATCTTTTAATGGACCTATATTCTCCTTTTTTAACATTTTATCGTTTATGTATTTAAAAATCTTTTTAGGATTGGTTTTACTCTCTATAGAGTGGAAAAGTGGAGATGTTGCCAATAGCAAGTAACCAGCTTATTCCTAGCATTTATCAAGTACATTCTATAGAATGCTGACTAGAAAATGTATGCACACGCATGGTAAGTATTTGTACCTAGAGTTACCATGAGAAGCTCTGCTAAACACATGTACTGTACAGGGGAAATCTAGGGGCAATGTGGAGAAAGACTGGTAGATCTTGGGTATGTATCTCCAAAATACAGAGAGTTCCCTTACCAGAAAATACTAATTCCCAAGTATTTCAGGAATTCAACACCGGTATAGAAACATTGAATTTGATGGCAGATAAGAACCACTTGGTCCATATAGTCTGCCCCATTTATTTACCATGCTTTTATCCCAAACCTTATTTGATCCTTATTTCTTTGTAAGGATATCCTTATGTTTATCCCACGCATGTTTAAATTGCTCTACTTGTCCACTACCCTTTCTGTGAAGTCATTTTTCCTCAACTTTTCCCTGTACCTCCCCCCCATCATTCTCAGTGCATGTCCTCGTGTCCTATTGCTTCTCTTCATTTGGAGAATGTTTCCCTCCTGGACTTTGTTAAAACCCTTGATGTATATGAAAGTTTCTTTTCCTTCTCTGCTCCAAACTAAACATATTGAGATTTTTTAGTCTTTCTGGGTATGCTTTGTGATGTACGCCATGGACCATTTTAGTTGCCCTTCTTTGTACAGTCTCTATTGTATTAATATCCTTTTGAAGATATGGCCTCCAGAATTGAACACAGTATTCTAGATGAGGCCGTACCAATGACCTATACAGTCCCATTATTACTTCTTTCTTTCTGCTGCTGATTCCTCTCCCAATGCAGCCAAGCACCTGACTAGCCTGTCTCATTGCTTTGTTACATTGCTTACCTGCCTTTAAGAACCTGAAATAGTGACTCCTAGATTCCTTTCCTCCTCAATAGTTTCCAGTATAGTGCCATTAACACTATATTTAGCCTTTGGATTTTTGAGACCCAAGTGCATGATTTTGCCTTATTTGGCATTAACCTGTAACTGTCACAATCTTGGCCAATCCTCTAGTTTACCAAGATCCTCAATCATTTGTTTTACCCCACCTGGTGTGTCTACCCTGCTGCATACCTTTGTGTGATCTGCAAAAAAGCATACTTTCCCTTTAATACCATTTGCAATGTCACCAGTAAAGATATTAAAAAGCACTGCTCCAAGTACAGATCCATGGGGTACTCCACTGGTAACATTTCCCTCCTGTGAATGCACTCCATTTACCACAACTCTCTGTTTTCTATCCTGCAACCAAGATCTTATCCATTTAATAATCCTAGTATCCAATCCCAACTTTATTTAGCAGTCTGTGATGTGGAACAGAGTCAAAATCCTTACTAAAGTCTAGATAAGCTATTTCCATGGCTCCACCTTTATCCACCACTTTAGTCACACAGTCAAAAAAGTCAATAAGATTTGTTTGATATGATCTCCCCTCAGTGAATCCATGTAGTTTGAGATCCTGTAAATTGCTGGATTTGAGATAATCTACAACTCTTTCTTTTAAGAGCGTTTCCATCAATTCCCCTACTAGTGATGTAAGACTCACTGGTCTGTAGTTGTTTACCTCTTCCTTGCTTCCACTTTTGTGCAGTGGGACTACGTTTGCTATTTTCCAGTCTACTGGAATTACTCCTGTAGCTAATGAGTAGTTGAATAATTCTTTCAATGGTGCTGCCAGCACCTCTTTAAGTTCTTTTAGTATCCTTGGATGTACAGTATCCCATCCGGCCCCATAGATTTGTCCACTTTCAGGTTTGAGAGTTCTGTTAGGACCTTCTCCTCTGTAAATGTACTTGTTTAATTTTCCTGACTATACCTGTAACTTAACTGTGACCCCTTCGTCTTCTCTTTCAGTAGTGAATACTGAGCAAAAATAATTATAAAGATGATCTGCTATTACATTGTCTCCCTCAACAAGACTCCCAGTCAATGTCTTTTGTTTTATTATTCCGCCTTTTGTTTTTCTCCTTTTGCTTATATACCTAAAAAAGTTTTGCCTCCTTTAGCCACTGACTGGGCCATTTTCTCCTCAGCTTGTGCCTTTGCACATCTGATTACCTGTTACGCACACCAGTGCTAACAGGAGTATACCGGTGTATGAACAGAGAGGGAAGCGAAGCAAACGAACTCACAGACAGTATAACATAACATACACAGGAGGTGATGGAATAACTAATAAACACAAAGTGAACGGAGAAGCCCAAAGGCTCAGGAATTGGGTGTCTCCCTAGTGTCAGGAATGCTCAGATAGAATAGAGCGGACAATGAAGCGATGTGTAGTGATTTAACATGTGGAGCACCTGAAATGATGTTGCTAAGAGCAACAGAAAAAACCCCAAAGGGTTACCAACGGGTGTGGGAATAAACTCCTTGGTCAGAGATAGAAATATAGACACAAGGAGAGTATCCACAATCCTAACCCCCACTTGCAGGGCACAGGTTCAGCTTACTGCCACTAAACTGACACCTGGACGCCCTGCACAGTGAGGGAGGATTAAGCAAGCACGTCTAAGAGTACAGCCGCAAACCTGCTGGGTTCACAGAATAGCAAAAGAACCCCAGCAGGTCAAACAACTGACTCCAGTCTTACAGCTAGGTCCGGATTGGCAGAATGGAGTACCGAATCCCAAGGCCTATTCGCAGTAAGCAACAAGTAAATACAAAGTCACACAGTACTAGCTAACTCTCTGGAACTGACTAACAAACAAAGATTCAGCAGCATTTGCCTAGCCTGAGAGGATGGTTTATATAGCAGGTGCTGTCCATGCCCCACTCAGACCTCACAGACTGTGAGCACAAAACCAGCGCCGGATTCCCTGCCGTGCACAGAGCCTGTAACCACTACACAGTAAAAACCCGGACCAGAGTATCAGCTGCGCTCAGGTTACTTCGCTAACACTTGCCTCCCGGTTGCCATGGCGACGTGGCAGCACAGAGCAGGAGATCCTAACAGTACCCCCCCTCTGACGAGGGGTCAAAGAACCCCTACCACCGGGTTTATCGGGGAACTGCGAGAAGAAAGAGCGTATCAGTCTGGGGGCATGAAGATCACAACTGCGCACCCACGACCGCTCCTCCGGGCCATACCCCTTCCAGTGCACCAAAAATGACAGCCGACCCCGAACCATCTTGGAGTCAAGAACCCTTTTAACCACAAACTCCCTCTGACCCCGTATCAGAAGAGGAGAAGGTCTTCCACTGGAAGAAGGATTACTAACCGCCAGTTTTAAAAGGGAACAATAAAATGTTTTATTGATATCCAATGAACGGGGCAGATCTAACTGAAATGCCACCGGATTGATAACCCTGGTGATCTTATAAGGGCCGATGAACCGGGGGCCAAACTTATGAGATGGCTGTCTCAACTTCAAATTCTTGGTGGACAACCAGACGAAGTCTCCTAATTTGAAGCTGCAGGGTCTTCTCCGCTTATCAAAAACCATTTTGGTCACTAATGACACAGACACAAGGGCTTTCTTCACTTTCCTCCAAATACCCCTAAGGACCGAAACAACAGAGGAACCACCAGACGTGGAATCCAGGGGGTCAAAAGAATTGGCCTTAGGATGATGCCCATACACACAAAGGAAGGGAGAGATCCCTGTAGCAGAGTGAGCCGCGTTGTTATAGGCAAACTCCGCCATGGACAGATGAGCAACCCAGTCAGTATGACACTTGGAGACATAACACCTGAGGAACTGCTCCAAGGACTGGTTCACCCTCTCAGTCTGCCCTTTAGACTGTGGATGGTAGCCTGACGACAAGCTCACAGAAATCTGGAGATCAGAACAAAATGCCCTCCAGAATTTGGCCACAAACTGGGATCCACGGTCAGAGACCACATCAAGTGGCAACCCGTGGAGGCGCACAACATGCTGCATAAATAACTCAGACAGGCGTCTGGCCGATGGCAACCCAACCAGTGGAACGAAATGCGCCATCTTCGAAAACCTGTCAACGACAACCCAAATGGCTGTTATCCCCGAGGATTTGGGCAAGTCCACCACAAAATCCATGGAAATGTGGGTCCATGGCTTAGACGGAATAGAGAGTGGATGTAATGGGCCGACAGGAACCCCTCTAGGAGTTTTATTTCGGGCACAAATGTCACATGCCCGAACCCACTGATCCACATCCCTAGCCACCGAGGGCCACCACACCACCCTAGACAGCAACTCCCGAGTTCTGGCAATACCCGGATGCCCTGCCGACCTCTTGGCATGGAATTCCAGGAACACTCGCTGTCTTAACCTAGGAGGCACAAACAAGAGACCTACCGGAAGGTCTGGAGGAGCCTGCTCCTGTGCTCTAAGGACTAATGACAAGAGGTCCTGGGTAATGCCCACTTTAATACATGATGGGGACACAATGGGCAATGGCTCCTCGGTGGTCTCTTGAACTGGAGCAAAACTCAGCGAGAGCGCATCAGCCTTGATGTTTTTTGACCCTGGGCGATATGTTATTAAAAAATTAAAGCGAGCAAAAAACAAGGCCCATCGTGCCTGCCTGGCATTGAGCTGCTTCGCTGACTCTAAATATGCCAGATTCTTATGGTCGGTGAGAATTGAGACCACAAACTTAGCCCCCTCAAGCCAGTGTCTCCACTCCCCGAGTGCATCCTTTATAGCCAACAATTCCCGGTTACCCACATCATAATTAATCTCGGCAGACGAAAATTTACGGGAAAAGTAAGCACAGGGATGAAGGCGATTATCAGACACCCCCATCTGAGAGAGCACTGCCCCAATACCTATCTCAGAGGCATCCACTTCTACCACAAAAGGACGCTCTGGATCTGGGTGTCGCAGCACCTTGGCCGAGACAAATGCCCTTTTGAGACGGGCAAAGGCCGCTTTGGCCTCACAAGACCAGTGAGCAACATCCGCCCCTTTCTTAGTGAGTGCCACCAAGGGGGCCACTATAGACGAAAATCCAGCGATAAACCGTCTATAAAAATTCGCAAAGCCCAGAAAACGCTGAAGCGCCTTCAAACTAGTGGGCTGCACCCAATCCAGGACTGCCTGTACCTTAGAACCCTCCATTTGGAAACCTTCTGAGGAGATAATATACCCTAGAAATGCGATTTGCTGGACTTCAAACTCGCACTTCTCCAGCTTCGCCCCAAGCTGGTGGTCTCTGAGTTTCTGGAGGACTAAGCGTACATGCTTCCGATGTTCCTCCAGGGAATGAGAGAAGATTAGGATGTCATCTAGATAAACAACTAAGAATCTATCCAAATATTCCCTGAGCACATCGTTCAGGAATTCCTGGAAGACTGCCGGGGCATTAGAGAGCCCAAAAGGCATCACCAAATATTCATAATGCCCTGAGTGGGTATTAAAGGCAGTCTTCCATTCATCCCCCTCTCTTATTCGGATTAGATTGTAAGCACCGCGTAGGTCAATCTTAGAAAAAATGGTGGCAGTACGAAGCTGGTCAAACAAAACTGAAATGAGAGGCAGTGGGTACGAGTTTTTAATCGTGATACGGTTCAATTCCCTGAAGTCGATGCAGGGTCGCAACGAACCGTCCTTTTTACCCATGAAAAAGAACCCCGACCCAACTGGGGACTGTGAGGGTCTGATAAATCCCTTAGCCAAGTTCTCCTGAATGTACTCTGCCATAGCCTGAGTCTCAGGACGTGACAGGGAGTACAACCTGCTCTTGGGAAGCTTAGCATCCGGCAACAAATCAATGGCACAGTCATAGGGGCGATGGGGAGGTAGTACCTCCGCAACTTTTTTGGAGAACACATCCGCAAAATCTGCATAACATCCTGGCAATCCTGGCAAACTTAGCTGCGAGAGCCTGACTGGAAGGCTCAAGCAACTCCTGAAACAATCAGTACCCCAACTAAGAATCTCCCCAGAGACCCAGTCAAATTGAGGGTTATGGGCCCTTAACCAGGGTAACCCCAAAACCAATGGGGCAAAAGAACAGACAGTCACATAAAAAGACAATTTTTCAGAGTGTGTGGCTCCAATAAACAAAGGGATTTGGCTGGTGCAGGAGGTAATTTTACCCTGGGACAATGGTTACCCGTTTAACCCACAGATCTCAATCTCTGATGCCAAAGGTACTGAGGGAACAGAGTGTTCCAGGGCGAATTGACGGTCCATGAAAACCCCATCGGCCCCACTGTCAACAAAGGCCTCAGTCTTGACAGTTTGACCGAGGATCTCCAAAGTCACCGGAATGAGAAAAGTCTTTTTAGGAAATTCTGACTTCTGGCCTGACAGGATATTTCCCATCACCCTCAGGCCCTGAAGTTTTCCGTTTTTTTCTGGGCATGATACTACAACATGACCTTTATTCCCACAGTACAAACACAAACTCTGCTGTCTCCTCCGCGTCTTCTCACGCGAGGAGAGGCGGGTAGCCCCAATCTGCATAGGCTCCTCGGAATATTCCTCAGAGTCTGAGGTTCCCTTGGGAAAAAAGGAAACTGCGGTCTCCCTTTCAAGCCTACGCTCTCTCAGCCATCTATCCACCCGGATGGATAACTGCATGAGCTGATCTAAGCTATCAGGCGAGGGATATTGTACCAGTTGGTCCTTTATCTGGTCAGAAAGGCCCCTTCGGTACTGGTTTCTCAGGGCTGGGTCATTCCACTGGGTATCATGAGCCAACCTCCGAAACTCCGTACTATAAACCTCAGCTGGCCGTCGCCCCTGCTTAAGAACCGTAATCTGAGCCTCGGCTGAAGCCATCTTGTCAGGGTCATCATACAAAATGCCCAGTGCCGTAAAAAAAGCATCAACACTTTTAAGCGACGGACAGTCAGGCTGTAACCCATATGCCCAAACCTGTGGGTCTCCTTGTAGCAAGGAAATCACCATGCCCACCCGCTGAATCTCCGACCCAGAAGACAGGGGCCTAAGCCTGAAATATAGCTTACAGCTCTCCTTGAAACAAAAGAACTGCAAGCGATCTCCAGAAAAACAATCCGGGAGATTTACTTTCGGCTCCTTAACCCCTGAACTTGCCGCTGCTGCTGCGGGAGCTCCGCTAGCGGCCTGCGGGGTGTTCATTTTAATGGACATCTCATTAAATTGTCGAGTCAGGACCTGCACCTGATCGACCACCTGTTGCAAAGTATTTTGAGGGGTATGCTCCATATTCCCACAAAATTTCAACAGGAGTAAGGCTGCTGAATATGTTACGCACACCAGTGCTAACAGGAGTATACCGGTGTATGAACAGAGAGGGAAGCGATGCAAACGAACTCACAGACAGTATAACATAACATACACAGGAGGTGATAGAATAACTAATAAACTCAAAGTGAACGGAGAAGCCCAAAGGCTCAGGAATTGGGTGTCTCCCTAGTGTCAGGAATGCTCAGATAGAATAGAGCGGACAATGAAGCGATGTGTAGTGATTTAACATGTGGAGCACCTGAAATGATGTTGCTAAGAGCAACAGAAAAAACCCCAAAGGGTTACCAACGGGTGTGGGAATAAACTCCTTGGTCAGAGATAGAAATATAGACACAAGGAGAGTATCCACAATCCTAACCCCCACTTGCAGGGCACAGGTTCAGCTTACTGCCACTAAACTGACACCTGGACGCCCTGCACAGTGAGGGAGGATTAAGCAAGCAGGTCTGAGAGTACAGCCGCAAACCTGCTGGGTTCACAGAATAGCAAAAGAACCCCAGCAGGTCAAACAACTGACTCCAGTCTTACTGCTAGGTCCGGATTGGCAGAATGGAGTACCGAATCCCAAGGCCTATTCGCAGTAAGCAACAAGTAAATACAAAGTCACACAGTACTAGCTAACTCTCTGGAACTGACTAACAAACAAAGATTCAGCAGCATTTGCCTAGCCTGAGAGGATGGTTTATATAGCAGGTGCTGTCCACGCCCCATTCAGACCTCACAGACTGTGAGCACAAAACCAGCGCCGGATTCCCTGCCGTGCACAGAGCCTGTAACCACTACACAGTAAAAACCCGGAACGGAGTATCAGCTGCGCTCAGGTTACTTCGCTAACACTTGCCTCCCGGTTGCCATGGCGACGTGGCAGCACAGAGCAGGAGATCCTAACATTACCTTCTTAGTCTCCTTCTGGCTAACAAGATATATCTCTTTGTCTTCATTATTTTGTGTCTGCTTATATTTCCTAAAAGTCATCTTTTTTGCTTTGACAATATTTGATGCTTCTTTCACAAACCACACTGGCTTCCTTTTCCTTGTGTATTTCCTAACACTTTTGACACAAAGGTCTGTTGCCTTTAATATTGCACTTTTTAATGTTTCCCACCTCTCCTGCACTGCTTCCAAGTATCTACAGTATGTTATGAGGGGCACCAGTTAGGCAATTTATTTAGGGCGGCTGTTATTGTGTGAGCAGGATGCATCATGTTCTTACATGTCTCTGCAGGTGTCTGGAGGCAAACTTCTGTCAATTCCCAGCGTGTAACAGAGGAACTGTGTGAAATAAATTACTCATGAACAATACTAGATCTGATACGTTTGGGCATTGATTTGTCATCAAGCTCTTCAGAAAATAGATAAATAAATAACTAATGCTCCCTACTGTGATTTCAGATTCTATATTTTTATAAAGGTTGAAGCTGTGTATTAATATTAATACATGTTCAGTATTTTGCATTGTCCTATAAATAGAGTGTCTGTCTGCCCCTCCCCTTCAGGATGTAAGCTCTCATGAGCAGGGCCTCTCTCCTCATGTGATTTCCCCTGTTTTAGACTATTTTCTACTCCATACTCCCTTTATCGGCACCTAACCCTTAGTTTCTGACATCCTAATGATTATTTTAGTGTCCTGTCCCTGATGTAGCAATGTTTATATATCCTCTACATGTCCTACATTGTCTTGTACTGTAAGTCGTTGTTTTCTTGTCTTGCGTATATATTTATGTACTTTGTTAGGCACTGCAAAAACTTTTGGTGCCATATAAATAAACGATAATAATAATAATAATAATAATAATAATAATAATATAGACAGTCAGTGGGTCGAAGCCAGATAGTTGACAGTCAGTAGGATACTAGGACAAAAGGTTGACAGGTTCAAAAGGTCGACGGTTAAATGATCAAAAAATCAACATGCAAATGGTTGACACAGAAAGGTTGACACATTTTTTTTTTGTTATTTTAACACTAATCTTAAACATAACCCTTCGTCTGGTGCCTAACCCTAACCCTAGTGCCTAACCTTTCCCCAAGTGCCTAACCCTAACCCTCCCCCCAGGGGCAAACGCAGGATTTATTGGGAGGGGTTTCCGTATGTGTGTGTGTGTGTGTATATATATATATATATATATATATATATACACACACACACATATATACACAGACATACATACACACACACACGTATGTATGCATGTCTCTCTCTCTATATATATCTATATATACAGTACGTGTATATATATATATATATACCACTGTATAATAAATATATATATAAATGTATATATATATATATATATATATATATATACATACACAGTAGTGCTCATAAGTTTACATACCCTAGCAGAATTTGTGATTTTCTGGCCATTTGTCAGAGAATATGAATGATACCTCACAAACTTTTCTTTCACTCATGGTTAGTGGTTGGGTGAAGCCATTTATTGTCAAACAACTGTGTTTACTCTTTTTAAATCATAATGACAACAGAAACTACCCAAATGACCCTGATCAAAAGTTTACATACCCCAGTTCTTAATACCGTGTATTGCCCCCTTTAACATCAATGACAGCTTGAAGTCTTTTGTGGTAGTTGTGGATGAGGCTCTTTATTTTCTCAGATGGTAAAGCTGCCCATTCTTCTTGGCAAAAAGCCTCCAGTTCCTGTAAATTCTTGGGCTGTCTTGCATGAATTGCACGTTTGAGATCTCCCCAGAGTGGCTCAATGATATTGAGGTCAGGAGACTGAGATGGCAACTCCAGAACCTTCACTTTATTCTGCTGTAGCCAATGACAGGTCGACTTGGCCTTGTGTTTTTGGATTATTGTCATGTTGGAACATGATATATATATATATAGGCAAAACATGAAAGCGGCACTCTGGACACATTCACAGCAACAATGGTGTGTAAAGATTTACACACCTTTGTTGCTGTGAATGTGTCCACAGTAGAGATGAGCGCCTGAAATTTTTCGGGTTTTGTGTTTTGGTTTTGGGTTCGGTTCCGCGGCCGTGTTTTGGGTTCGAACGCGTTTTGGCAAAACCTCACCGAATTTTTTTTGTCGGATTCGGGTGTGTTTTGGATTCGGGTGTTTTTTTAAAAAAACACTAAAAAACAGCTTAAATCATAGAATTTGGGGGTCATTTTGATCCCAAAGTATTATTAACCTCAAAAACCATAATTTACACTCATTTTCAGTCTATTCTGAATACCTCACACCTCACAATATTATTTTTAGTCCTAAAATTTGCACCGAGGTCGCTGTGTGAGTAAGATAAGCGACCGTAGTGGCCGACACAAACACCGGGCCCATCTAGGAGTGGCACTGCAGTGTCACGCAGGATGTCCCTTCCAAAAAACCCTCCCCAAACAGCACATGACGCAAAGAAAAAAAGAGGCGCAATGAGGTAGCTGTGTGAGTAAGATTAGCGACCCTAGTGGCCGACACAAACACCGGGCCCATCTAGGAGTGGCACTGCAGTGTCACGCAGGATGGCCCTTCCAAAAAACCCTCCCCAAACAGCACATGACGCAAAGAAAAAAAGAGGCGCAATGAGGTAGCTGTGTGAGTAAGATTAGCGACCCTAGTGGCCGACACAAACACCGGGCCCATCTAGGAGTGGCACTGCAGTGTCACGCAGGATGTCCCTTCCAAAAAACCCTCCCCAAACAGCACATGACGCAAATAAAAAAAGAGGCGCAATGAGGTAGCTGTGTGAGTAAGATTAGCGACCCTAGTGGCCGACACAAACACCGGGCCCATCTAGGAGTGGCACTGCAGTGTCACGCAGGATGTCCCTTCCAAAAAACCCTCCCCAAACAGCACATGACGCAAAGAAAAAAAGAGGCGCAATGAGGTAGCTGACTGTGTGAGTAAGATTAGCGACCCTAGTGGCCGACACAAACACCGGGCCCATTTAGGAGTGGCACTGCAGTGTCACGCAGGATGTCCCTTCCAAAAAACCCTCCCCAATCAGCACATGATGCAAAGAAAAAGAAAAGAAAAAAGAGGTGCAAGATGGAATTGTCCTTGGGCCCTCCCACCCACCCTTATGTTGTATAAACAAAACAGGACATGCACACTTTAACCAACCCATCATTTCAGTGACAGGGTCTGCCACACGACTGTGACTGATATGACGGGTTGGTTTGGACCCCCCCCAAAAAAGAAGCAATTAATCTCTCCTTGCACAAACTGGCTCTACAGAGGCAAGATGTCCACCTCATCATCACCCTCCGATATATCACCGTGTACATCCCCCTCCTCACAGATTATCAATTCGTCCCCACTGGAATCCACCATCTCAGCTCCCTGTGTACTTTGTGGAGGCAATTGCTGCTGGTCAATGTCTCCGCGGAGGAATTGATTATAATTCATTTTAATGAACATCATCTTCTCCACATTTTCTGGATGTAACCTCGTACGCCGATTGCTGACAATCTTTCGGAGTACACACTTGTGGGAGGGCAACTTAGGTAGAACTTAGGTAGAATAAAGCCAGTTTGTGCAAGGGCCTCCAAATTGCCTCTTTTTCCTGCCAGTATAAGTACGGACTGTGTGACGTGCCTACTTGGATGCGGTCACTCATATAATCCTCCACCATTCTATCAATGTTGAGAGAATCATATGCAGTGACAGTAGACGACATGTCCGTAATCGTTGTCAGGTCCTTCAGTCCGGACCAGATGTCAGCATCAGCAGTCGCTCCAGACTGCCCTGCATCACCGCCAGCGGGTGGGCTCGGAATTCTGAGCCTTTTCCTCGCACCCCCAGTTGCGGGAGAATGTGAAGGAGGAGATGTTGACAGGTCGCGTTCCGCTTGACTTGACAATTTTGTCACCAGCAGGTCTTTCAACCCCAGCAGACTTGTGTCTGCCGGAAAGAGAGATCCAAGGTAGGCTTTAAATCTAGGATCGAGCACGGTGGCCAAAATGTAGTGCTCTGATTTCAACAGATTGACCACCCGTGAATCCTTGTTAAGCGAATTAAGGGCTCCATCCACAAGTCCCACATGCCTAGCGGAATCGCTCCGTGTTAGCTCCTCCTTCAATGTCTCCAGCTTCTTCTGCAAAAGCCTGATGAGGGGAATGACCTGACTCAGGCTGGCAGTGTCTGAACTGACTTCACGTGTGGCAAGTTCAAAGGGCATCAGAACCTTGCACAACGTTGAAATCATTCTCCACTGCGCTTGAGACAGGTGCATTCCACCTACTATATCGTGCTCAATTGTATAGGCTTGAATGGCCTTTTGCTGCTCCTCCAACCTCTGAAGCATATAGAGGGTTGAATTCCACCTCGTTACCACTTCTTGCTTCAGATGATGGCAGGGCAGGTTCAGTAGTTTTTGGTGGTGCTCCAGTCTTCTGTACGTGGTGCCTGTACGCCGAAAGTGTCCCGCAATTCTTCTGGCCACCGACAGCATCTCTTGCACGCCCCTGTCGTTTTTTAAAAAATTCTGCACCACCAAATTCAAGGTATGTGCAAAACATGGGACGTGCTGGAATTTGCCCATATTTAATGCACACACAATATTGCTGGCGTTGTCCGATGCCACAAATCCACAGGAGAGTCCAATTGGGGTAAGCCATTCCGCGATGATCTTCCTCAGTTGCCGTAAGAGGTTTTCAGCTGTGTGCGTATTCTGGAAAGCGGTGATACAAAGCGTAGCCTGCCTAGGAAAGAGTTGGCGTTTGCGAGATGCTGCTACTGGTGCCGCCGCTGCTGTTCTTGCGGCGGGAGTCCATACATCTACCCAGTGGGCTGTCACAGTCATATAGTCCTGACCCTGCCCTGCTCCACTTGTCCACATGTCCGTGGTTAAGTGGACATTGGGTACAACTGCATTTTTTAGGACACTGGTGAGTCTTTTTCTGACGTCCGTGTACATTCTCGGTATCGCCTGCCTAGAGAAGTGGAACCTAGATGGTATTTGGTAACGGGGGCACACTGCCTCAATAAATTGTCTAGTTCCCTGTGAACTAACGGCGGATACCGGACGCACGTCTAACACCAACATAGTTGTCAAGGCCTCAGTTATCCGCTTTGCAGCAGGATGACTGCTGTGATATTTCATCTTCCTCGCAAAGGACTGTTGAACAGTCAATTGCTTACTGGAAGTAGTACAAGTGGGCTTACGACTTCCCCTCTGGGATGACCATCGACTCCCAGCAGCAACAACAGCAGCGCCAGCAGCAGTAGGCGTTACACGCAAGGATGCATCGGAGGAATCCCAGGCAGGAGAGGAATCGTCAGAATTGCCAGTGACATGGCCTGCAGGACAATTGGCATTCCTGGGGAAGGAGGAAATTGACACTGAGGGAGTTGGTGGGGTGGTTTGCGTGAGCTTGGTTACAAGAGGAAGGGATTTACTGGTCAGTGGACTGCTTCCGCTGTCACCCAAAGTTTTTGAACTTGTCACTGACTTATTATGAATGCGCTGCAGGTGACGTATAAGGGAGGATGTTCCGAGGTGGTTAACGTCCTTACCCATACTTATTACAGCTTGACAAAGGGAACACACGGCTTGACACCTGTTGTCCGCATTTCTGTTGAAATACCTCCACACCGAAGAGCTGATTTTTTTGGTATTTTCACCTGGCATGTCAACGGCCATATTCCTCCCACGGACAACAGGTGTCTCCCCGGGTGCCTGACTTAAACAAACCACCTCACCATCAGAATCCTCCTGGTCAATTTCCTCCCCAGCGCCAGCAACACCCATATCCTCCTCATCCTGGTGTACTTCAACACTGACATCTTCAATCTGACTATCAGGAACTGGACTGCGGGTGCTCCTTCCAGCACTTGCAGGGGGCGTGCAAATGGTGGAAGGTGCATGCTCTTCACGTCCAGTGTTGGGAAGGTCAGGCATCGCAACCGACACAATTGGACTCTCCTTGTGGATTTGGGATTTCGAAGAATGCACAGTTCTTTGCTGTGCTGCTTTTGCCAGCTTGAGTCTTTTCATTTTTCTAGCGAGAGGCTGAGTGCTTCCATCCTCATGTGAAGCTAAACCACTAGCCATGAACATAGGCCAGGGCCTCAGCCGTTCCTTGCCACTCCGTGTCGTAAATGGCATATTGGCAAGTTTACGCTTCTCCTCCGACAATTTTATTTTAGGTTTTGGAGTCCTTTTTTTTCTGATATTTGGTGTTTTGGATTTGACATGCTCTGTACTATGACATTGGGCATCGGCCTTGGCAGACGACGTTGCTGGCATTTCATCGTCTCGGCCATGACTAGTGGCAGCAGCTTCAGCACGAGGTGGAAGTGGATCTTGATCTTTCCCTAATTTTGGAACCTCAACATTTTTGTTCTCCATATTTTAATAGGCACAACTAAAAGGCACCTCAGGTAAACAATGGAGATGGATACTAGTATACAATTATGGACTGCCTGCCGAGTGCAGACACAGAGGTAGCCACAGCCGTGAACTACCGTACTGTACTGTGTCTGCTGCTAATATAGACTGGTTGATAAAGAGATGTCTATGTAACTATGTATGTATAAAGAAGAAAGAAAAAAAAACCACGGTTAGGTGGTATACAATTATGGACGGACTGCCTGCCGAGTGCAGACACAGAGGTAGCCACAGCCGTGAACTACCGTACTGTACTGTGTCTGCTGCTAATATAGACTGGTTGATAAAGAGATGTCGTAGTAGTATGTATGTATAAAGAAGAAAAAAAAACCACGGTTAGGTGGTATACAATTATGGACGGACTGCCTGCCGAGTGCAGACACAGAGGTAGCCACAGCCGTGAACTACCGTACTGTGTCTGCTGCGACTGGATGATAAATGATATAAAAAATATATATATATCACTACTGCAGCCGGACAGGTATATATTATATATTATATAATGACGGACCTGCTGGACACTGTCTGTCAGCAGAATGAGTTTTATTTTTATAGAATAAAAAAAACAACAACACACAAGTGAAGTCACACGACGAGTGTTTAACTTTTTCAGGCAATCACAATATA